>NC_064641.1:287583585-287886615 GCF_023864345.2 Schistocerca serialis cubense
CAGTGCGGGACGATGTCAAATGTCTTCCATAAGTCGAGGGACACGTCATCAACCTGAGCACTGATATCTACGGCACTTTATCTCACGGAGGAACAGAGCGAGCCGAGTTTCGTAGGTCGCTGTTTGTAGAATCAATGTTGCTTTTTATAGAGCAGATTTGCGATCTCCATAAACGTCGTAATACGTTTTCCATAACAACAGACTGACTTCCCTGCCAAGCATTACATTACATCGCAGTTACAAGACCACTGATATTATTTGTGTCCTCTGGTGAAAGGCGTGAGATCTGCTGTGGTCCATTGCCCCTTACAGTGTGAGCTATGATTGGCAGTCATCAGCGAATGGGATGTGCATTTCTATTTCTCCTCACGCGAGACAAGGTCGTGCAGCGGAAGTTTCTTGCCTAAAATGCTGGATTCCCAGGCTGTTTGTGGGACATGGTGCTACGAATCTGCGGTCTCGCCCGTTTACACTTCTTCACACTCACAATCCACCTTCTACAAGGCCGCTCTGTACAGCGCGTCTTTTGTCGTCCTGCACCTATATTCATACTCTGCAGACAACTCCGAAGGGCATGGTAGAGTGTGCTTCCTATTGTAACAGTTGCAGGGGCTGTTTTTCGTTCCAGTCACGTATGGAGAGCGGGAAGAATGATCGCTTCAGCACCCCCGTATGCGCTGTAATTTGTGTAATCTTGTCCTCGCTATCCTTACGGGAGCGACATGTAAGGGGGCTGTAGTATATTCCTAGATAAATCACTTTAAGGTGGTTCTTGAAACTGTAAGTAGACTTCAAGGGGCTAGTTTGCGTCTATTTGTAAGCGGTTGCCGGTTCAAATTCTTTCATGATTCGCGTGGCGCGGTGCTATGGATCAAACAGACCTCTGACCATTCGTTTTGCCTTTTTTTGTATACGTTCGATATCTCATTTTTGTCCCCTGGGAGTAGGAATTAGGAGTGATTTAAAATGGAATGACCATATAAAATTAATCGTCGGTGAAGCAGATACCAGACTGAGATTAACTGGAAGAATCTTAAGGAAATGCAGTCCGAAAACGAAGGAAGTAGGTTACAGTACACGTGTTCGCCCACTGCCTGAATACTGTTCACCGGTATGGGATCCGTACCAGATAGGGTTGATAGAAGAGATAGGAAAGATCCAACGGAGAGCAGCGCGCTTCGTTACAGGATCATTTAGTATCGCGAAAGCATTACGGAGATGACAGATAAACTCCAGTGGAAGACTCTGCAAGAGAGACGCTCAGTAGCTCGGTACGGGCTTTTGTTGAAGCTTCGAGAATATACCTTCACCGAGGAGTCAAGCAGTATATTGCTCCCTCCTAGATAATATAAGAGGAACTCAAGGTACCCTCCGCCACACACCGTCAGGTGGCTTGCGGAGTATGGATGTAGATGTAGTTCCCGTGAGATCACCGGAGTTAAGCGCTGTCGGGCGTGGTCGGCACTTGGATGGGTGACCATCCAGGCCGCCATGCGCTGTTGCCATTTTTCGGGGTGCACTCAGCCTCGTGATGCCAATTGAGGACCTACTCGACCGAACAGTAGCGGCTTCAGTCAAGAATACCATCATAACGACCGCGAGAGCGGTGTGCTGACCCCACGCCCCTCCTATCCGCATCCTCCTTGAGGATGACACGGCGGTCGGATGGTCCCGGTAGGACACTCGTGACCTGAAGACGGAGTGCTTGTGAGCGTAGTATTCTACCATAGAGCCGAAGTCTGTGACTTTCCCTCACCTACGATTGAGCCTATGCGATCGTTCCATTTCATAGCCCCATAAACTGTTACAAGCATTTATTTGTATGAGTTGACATATTTCAACTGTGACCCGATGACACTGTAATCATATGATACTACGCTTCTTTCGTTTTGTGAAGTATGCAATTTTACATTGTCTAATATTTAAAAAGGTTGCCATTATTTGCACCACTTTGAAACTTATCAAGGTCTGGCTAAAAATTTGTGCAGCTCTTTCAGACAGTACTATATACAGGGTGGTCAGAAACAGACAAAAAAGCTTGTAAGGGCGTTGCAGTGTAGGTTGCGATCAGAAATATTTGTTACGAAAAAATACGATAGGTTGCGCCTTATCCTAGTTAATTAGCACTGAAGTTAGCCAATCAGGCCGTTGCGATGGCAATTTCAACCGGCGGTCAGATACAATTACGTTGTCAGTTCTCATAGGGCAGATGATAGCGCACAAGACTGGTCAACTTTCGGCACAGGTTCAGTCGTAACTAGCGTCCCGTCTCCTATTTTTGTTTCGCTCTCCTGTTTGGTTTTACGAAGCCAAACGAAGAACGTGTTCGGCTATACCGTTCCTGGCGGGTCGCTTCAGTATATGCGCGCAACAGCCTCCCGGGTTAACTTCAGTGTTAACTCGGAAATGGCACAAAGTATCTAATTTTTCTTATCAATTATTTCTAAGCAGAACATAACCTGCTACGCACTTACAAGCTTTCAGGCTTTTTCAGATAGCTGCACCATCTGCCGAAAGTCTGAGGTTATTATTAATACAGTTTGCAAGACCATTAGCAATCCTTTAGCAGTGTAAATGCTGCTTTAAGTGAACAGAGGAGACCGTCGAAAGTCAGATGTAAAATTTCCGAAATCGGCCCTAGAGGGAATTCTGAAGATTGGTGATAAGCAACTTCACCAACAGTAGTTTCTTATTAAGTTGGTTCTCAAATAATTAAATAGTAGCAAAAATTCTCAGATGTCTGGTTTTCGTTGTCAGAAATCCTATCCAACAATTAACAACAAGCTATTTGAAGTGTACAAAGAGGTGAATGAAATAGCGGAAAAATTCTTACTCCAAATTTCTTGCCGGCCGCGGTGGTCTAGCGTTCTAGGCGCTCAGTCCGGAGCCGTGCGACTGCTACGGTCGCAGGTTCGAATCCTGCCTCGGGCATGGATGTGTGTGATGTCCTTAGGTTAGTTAGGTTTAAGTAGTTCTAAGTTCTAGGGGACTGATGACCATAGATGTTAAGTTCCATAGTGCTCAGAGCCATTTGAATCATTTTGAACCAAATTTCTTACTAGGGACCAGACGGGGATTTTAATCACAGAATTCACGGGCATTTCTTACCATGCTAGACAGACTTGTCATTTGAAACTGTTTAGCCAGCGTTGCCAAACTGCTAACTATACAACGACATTACGATACAGTGATCTAAGCAAAGCACTTTACTTACCTGTAACAGTTACTATTGATAGAAAAACCATTTCACTAAAAAACATGAAGTAAATTCTCAGGATTATTTTAGGAGTGAAACGCGAAAGTTACATTTGCACTGGACAGTAATCTTAAGAAATCCAAAGCTTCGGAAAAAAATAATTGAAATTATTTTCAGTGAACAGCGATTACAACAGTATAATCTCAATGCAGACCGCACTCACAAGGAACATTTTAATTCTTGACTTATCGTTGAAGACAACCGGATACCAAAAATTAACGAAAGCCTAACAGTAATAGGCACACTGAAGAAATAGTTCAAGATGACATTAAAAAATCCTAATTTAAATCGCACAAATTTGCTTAGAAGATCATCAGCATAAAACAGTATCAACAGCGGAATTCAAGAAGAAAGATCGTGGGTATATGAAGAAATATTGGACGGAAAAAGAATAATAAATTGCTAAATTTAAGCGCACAATTCATTTGAGCTCAGTGAATTAAAAGAAAAAAATCTGATGAACTTGGGGAGGTAACGCCGAAAATTCTACATCGCAAAAAGTAACTTATTGTTACCCCGTTATTTGACTGAGTTTTTGTATCTTGTCATTGCCCGTAACAGGTGACCAGTTTTCCTCTTCGATGGTTTGCGCTGTGTGCTAACGCGACTGAAAAACTTGCACTCGCTATTTTCATGTCAAGTACGTCATGTCGAGTCCTAGTGATAAGACCTCAAAGCCGGTTGTAAACCGGTCCGCGTACGACAATGCACGGTACCGCGGTACCAATATGCGCCATAAGGGTGCACGTGAAAATGTGATTTTTCAAGGGTTCATATCTCGGGTACTATTGACCACAGAAGTAGGGAGTCCAGTGTTCAGGATATCCCTTGGCCTAGCGAACATTTGCATACCTACCGGAAGAGCGGGCGATCTGTAGCTGCGAGGTATACAACGTCAAAATTTAAACATTACACACTTCCTCCAGCCCAGGCAAACTAAGCAAAAACCCGAAACTCCATGAAAAAGGCTACTAGAAGAACCAGTTGTGGAGATGGCCACTTCTATAATTTCTGTTCATGGCAGATCGTCATAATTTTTACCATATATTCTCAAGATGTTCTCGGGGAACACAAACTTTGTTCGATATCATTATCTGTTACCGAGATTTAGATGTTCAAATTTACCGCACTTACGCAAGTAATATCAGGTTTGAGATGTTAATTTAGTTTTAAGTCACGCATTGAACAAATAGGTAATTGTGACGGTTCTGAGTAACCAAACTACATTTTTAGTCAACATTCTTCCATAAGTGAAACATTATGAAGCGCTCTCTGTACAATGTGCACTTCTCGCCTTTACAGATATGCCCAAACTGGTACGACAGTGAGGAAAAATGGGCTAAAAAGGATCTTAACACGCCTAAAAACAACTTAAAATGACTGTCCAGAACTATGTAAAACAGGAAATATTGTAAATTCAGTAAAATATTTGTAATAACATTTTTACTCTTAAGTCACAAATCGTAAACGAGCACTTTCGATTAATTGCGATCGATGGGTGAAGTATCCAGATAAAATCTGAAGCAAACTGTTTGGTTTTAACCTTATATTGAGCCTTCTTATTTGTTGTTTGTATCAAAGCATATAAATAAACTGTCAAAACTTTACTGACCTATACAGTTTTATACGTATAAGCATCACACCCCGCTGTAGCGTGGAAAAGACGTGAACTAGCTGAAAAACGCTCCTGTCGGAACACAAAAAGGCGAATACATTTCTCTTCAAAAGACTGGCAGAAAAGTGGGGAACCAGCTGGCTCAATTCTCATTCCACCTTCTGCACCAAAACTTTTAGCATGTGAACATATTCATGATTTATTTCTTTACTTTCTCAGACGTTAAGTCTGGTTAAAAATGGAAAGTGACGCGGACCTTGAACAAGCGTCACTTCCTTTTAACTGTACGGTATGTGTTATATTGCATTTAGGAACTTTCGGGTAATTGAACATGTATTAATAATTACGGATTTCTGCAGTTGTATATACATGCCTGGATGCAGCTGCATTGCATTGATGTACTGGTGGATATTGCGTGGTATGACTCCTGTAGTTGATAGTATAATTGGTATGATGTCAACTATATCCTGATGCCACATGTCTTTGACTTCCTCAGCCAGTTGGATGTATTTTTCAATTTTTTCTCCTGTTTTCTTTTGTATATTTGTTGTATTGGGTATGGATATTTCGATTAGTTGTGTTAATTTCTTCTTTTTATTAGTGATTATGATGTCAGGTTTGTTATGTGGTGGTGTTTTATCTGTTATAATGGTTCTGTTCCAGTATAATTTGTATTCATCATTCTCCAGTACATTTTGTGGTGTATACTTGTAGGTGGGAACATGTTGTTTTAAAAGTTTATGTTGTAAGGCAAGCTGTTGATGTATTATTTTTGCGACATTGTCATGTCTTCTGGGGTATTCTGTATTTGCTAGTATTGTACATCCGCTTGTGATGTGATCTACTGTTTCTATTTGTTGTTTGCAAAGTCTGCATTTATCCGTTGTGGTATTGGGATCTTTAATAATATGCTTGCTGTAATACCTGGTGTTTATTGTTTGATCCTGTATTGCAATCATGAATCCTTCTGTCTCACTGTATATATTGCCTTTTCTTAGCCATGTGTTGGATGCGTCTTGATCGATGTGTGGCTGTGTTAGATGATACGGGTGCTTGCCATGAAGTGTTTTCTTTTTCCAATTTACTTTCTTCGTATCTGTTGATGTTATGTGATCTAAAGGGTTGTAGAAGTGGTTATGAAATTGCAGTGGTGTAGCTGATGTATTTATATGAGTGATTGCCTTGTGTAGTTTGCTAGTTTCTGCTCGTTCTAGAAAGAATTTTCTTAAATTGTCTACCTGTCCATAATGTAGGTTTTTTATGTCGATAAATCCCCTTCCTCCTTCCTTACTGCTTAATGTGAATCTTTCTGTTGCTGAATGTATGTGATGTATTCTATATTTGTGGCATTGTGATCGTGTAAGTGTATTGAGTGCTTCTAGGTCTGTGTTACTCCATTTCACTACTCCAAATGAGTAGGTCAATATTGGTATGGCATAAGTATTTATAGCTTTTGTCTTGTTTCTTGCTGTCAATTCTGTTTTCAGTATTTTTGTTAGTCTTTGTCTATATTCTTCTTTTAGTTCTTCTTTAATATTTGTATTATCTATTCCTATTTTTTTGTCTGTATCCTAGATATTTATAGGCATCCGTTTTTTCCATCGCTTCTATGCAGTCGCTGTGGTTATCCAATATGTAATCGTCATGTTTAGTGTGTTTTCCCTTGACTATGCTATTTTTCTTACATTTGTCTGTTCCAAAAGCCATATTTATATCATTGCTGAATCCTTCTGTTATCTTTAGTAATTGGTTGAGTTGTTGATTTGTTGCTGCCAGTAGTTTTAGATCATCCATGTATAGCAAATGTGTGATTTTGTGTGGGTATGTTCCAATAATATTGTATCCATAATTTGTATTATTTAGCACGTTGGATAGTGGGTTCAGAGCAAGGCAGAACCAGAAAGGACTTAATGAGTCTCCTTGGTATATTCCACGCTTAATCTGTATTGGCTGTGATGTGATGATATTTGAATTTATTTGGATATAAAGTGTGGTTTTCCAATTTTTCATTACTATGTTTTGAACTGTATCAATTTAGGATCTACTTTGTATATTTCCAATATTTGTAGTAACCATGAGTGGGGTACACTATCAGAAGCTTTTTGGTAATCAATGTATGCGTAGTGTAGCGACCTTTGTTTAGTTTTAGCTTGATATGTCACCTCTGCATCTATTATCAGTTGCTCTTTGCATCCTCGTGCTCCTTTGCAACAGCCTTTTTGTTCTTCATTTATAATTTTGTTCTGTGTTGTATGTGTCATTAATTTCTGTGTAATGACTGAAGTTAATATTTTGCATATTGTTGGTAGGCATGTTATGGGGCGATATTTAGCTGGGTTCGCTGTGTCTGCTTGATCTTTAGGTTTCAGATATGTTATTCCGTGTGTAAGTGTATCAGGGAATGTGTATGGGTCTGCAATGTAACTGTTAAATAATTTAGTTAGATGTGAATTTGTTGAGGTGAACTTCTTTAGCCAGAAATTTGCTATTTTATCATTTCCAGGGGCTTTCCAATTGTGAGTAGAATTAATTGCTTGGGTGACTTCATGTTGCAAAATTATCACTTCAGGCATTTGTGGTATCATCTTGTATGTGTCTGTTTCTGCTTGTATCCACCGTGCATGCCTGTTATGTTGTACCGGGTTTGACCATATGTTGCTCCAGAAGTGTTCCATGTCTGTTATGTTTGGTGGATTGTTTATTTGAATGTGTGTGTTATCTATTGTCTGGCAAAATTTCTTTTGGTTTGTGTTGAATGTTTGGTTTTGTTTCCTTCTATTTTCACTTTTTTTTGTATCTTCTGAGTCGTTTGGCTAATGCTTGTAATTTCTGCTTCTTTTCGTCTAATTGCTCTGTCGCTTCTTGTTGTGAGATTTTACCTACCCTTTTTTCGTTTTTTTTTCCGAGATTTCATTTCTTATAAATTGTGTTAGCTGTCCGATGTCTTTTCTCAGTTTTTCTATTTTGATCTGTAGCCTGTGTTGCCATGCTGGTTTTGTGGGTTTCTTCTGTGTGTTGGTTGGTTCTGATCTCTGCCTAGTGTGTATATTTAGTGTAGTGAGTGCTCCTATATAAACCAGTAGTTGTAACTCTTCCATAGTTGTGTTTTCATTTATTTTGTTGTGTTGATAGTTTTTATCGTTGTTTCGACTTGTGGGTTATTTGGTGGTCTATGCAAGAATGGTCTAATGTCTGTATTTGTGTCTTTGTATTCTATATATGTTAGCTGAAATTTTTCTTCTATATCTAACATGTGTGTCACTTCGTGTTCTATTTGTGCTTGTTCTGGTGGCTGTCTTAAGATTTCGTTTTCCTCTGATTGTTTAATTGATGCGTGTTGTTCTTTGTTTGTTTGCTCTGGGATGTTTGAGTCCATTACTGTATTTTCTTCTTCTTCTGATTGCACATTATTTTGTTCCAGTATTTGTTGTACTTGTTGTTTGATGTTTTCTAATTCTGACTGGGGTATCCTGTTATTTTTTATTATTACACGGATCTGATCAGCTAGTCGTTGTTCTGTTAAAAATTTTAATTCTGGGTATCTGGTAATAAATGTTGTGTATACTTGTAATCTGTATCCAGTTGTGTTGGTTCCTAGCTTTGTTGCTTGGTAATAACAGAACATGAGGTGTCGATTAACTTCATCTGACCATCTCATCCTCTGTCTTTGTTTTCCTTTTAGGGTTGTTGCAGGAAGCATATCCTGCAAAACACCTCTATTTGGATTTAAATCATTTTCCAGTTGGTTAGCAGTGTCGTTACCATTGTGGGCGGGCATAGGGTTCAAGCGTCGTCCCCGTCCATGACGGCGCTTGTCCGAGGCTTCTTTAGTTCTGTCCTGAACCAACTAATCACACTAAAAGGGGGGTTAGCCCTATTAGTGGTTTGGCATGTTACCTCCTCAGACACTGCTGCATACGAAACGTAGCTGACCTAGCGAATTGTTCTTTAAAAACGTGAGGTCTGTATCTTCAGTCTCAAGAAAAAGGATTGTATGCACCGAAGTCAGTTCCGCTTATGTGCATTTGATAAAGCTAATGGACATATTCATAACATCCCTTTCATCTCAGATGGTTTGAAACAAGGTATCGAAATGCTGTTTAAGGATTCTATTGTAATTTCAACTGCATTAGAATGTTAGTAAGATGAATCTTCGTAAAATCTGCTGTGTTTTGGCAACAGAAGCCAATTTTAACATAGCAACAAGAGAAGTTAAGTATTACTCAAAAATCACCACTGATTTTCCTTCTCTGAAGAGAAAGTAAATGAGTAAGAAGTCCCGGGAAAGTAAATCACGACTTTTGTCACAATTTTGGCGGAACCTTATACCCCAGGGTATTTTAGTTTATAAATGGTTGGGGATTTAAACGAGCCAAACCATGTTATTTCTGCATTCCAATGGTCTGAGAAATATGAAAACAATTCGCAGCACATAGTATATCAACTAAATTGCTATCCGCATACAAAATGAAGCACCGTACTTTTTTTACATCAAACATCTTTTAGTTCACCAAAGACATTGACGATCATTTAAAACGTGACAGATAGTTAACATGCTTCTGCAAAATGCATTCTAATGCAGTTTAAATTGCGAAATAATCTAGAAACGGCGTATTATGAAACAAGCAACTGAGGACAAGGCAGGTCAACAGTTCATTAAAAAATAACTCCCCGCACAAAAATAAAAATGTAATATCTTAATTTATTTTATTGCAACCACCACAGTAATTCTCGTTTTGCTAACTATCGATGGCTCTTCAAAAATTACATTACTCCACTGAAAAAATCTGTAGTTACTCGTCTAGCGCAGTAGATAAGGAAGTTTCACGTATTAACCCTACGGCAAAATACTCTCCTCTCTGTATGCTATCAGTTACCAAAATCTCGTTTAAATATCTCACACAGATTATGAGATGGGAGGGATGTTATGAATACTTCATACTGCATGTATTGTCTGCGCACGCAAATGGAACTGAGTTAGCTACATACAATCCATTTTGTAGCGACTCGATCTTCTAACGAGTTTAAGGAATAATTTACTATATTACATTCGAGGTATGAATTAAAAAAAACGCCTTCAGTCACAACTTTTCATGTTTTATTCGGTACACGATGTGTTACGGACCCTGCGGGTCCATCTTCAGGTGTAATTCGTCCTAATACATGCTTTATTTTTTCTCTTGAATGATATGAAATGCATATTCCTGTCACGAAAAGGTTTGATGTTAGGTTACGAATTTCGTAACACAAACGCGGAAAATATGTGCGAAATAGTGGAAAAGATGAGCAGTGTAAACATACCAAATAATCCAAGAAAAGAGTTTTTAACGTTTTAGCAACAGCATACGTTTTTTTCTCCATCGTTTTCAAATATATCAATTCATTCAAGAGGCACATTCGCAAACACATGTTTGTAAGCACTTCACACATGTTTTTGTACATGGTGCAGTCAAAGTTGAATTTTTCATAGTGCTAAAGGTATAATTATTAAACAATTGACATACACTACTGGCCATTAAAATTGCTACACCACGAATATGACGTGCTACATACGCGAAATTTAACCGACAGGAAGAACATGCTGTGATATGCAAATGATTAGCTTTTCAGAGCATTCACACAAGGTTGGCGCCGGTGGCGACAACTACAACGTGCTGGCATGAGGAAAGTTTCCAACCGATTTCTCATACACAAACAGCAGTTGACCGGCGTTGCCTGGTGAAACGTCGTTGTGATGTCTAGTGTAAGGAGGAGAAATGCGTACCATCACGTTTCCGACTTTGATAAAGGTCGGATTGTAACCTATCGTGATTGCGGTTTATCGTATCGCGACATTGCCTCTCGCGTTGGTCGAGATCCAATGAGTGTTACCAGAATATGAAATTGGTGGGGTCAGGACGGTAACACGGAACGCCGTGCTGGATCCCATCTGCCTCTTATCGCTAACAGTCGAGATGACAGGCATCTTATCCGCATGGCTGTCCCTGAGTCGACAGATGGGGACGTTTGCAAGACAATAACCATCTGCACGAACAGTTCGACGACGTTTGCAGCAGCATGGAGTATCAGCTCTGAGACCATGGCTGCAGATACCCTTGACGCTACATCACAGACAGAAGCGCCTGCGATGGTGTACTCAACGACGAACCTGGGTGCACGAATGTCAAAACGTCATTTTTCGGATGAATCCAGGTTCTGTTTACAGCATCATGATGGTCGCATCCGTGTTTGGCGACATCGCGGTGAACGCACATTGGAAGCGTGTATTCGTCATCGCCATACTGGCGTATCACCCGGCCCTGATGGTATGGGGTGTCATTGGTTACACGTCTCGGTCACCTCTGGTTCGCATTGACGGCACTTTGAACAGTGGACGTTACATTTCAGATGTGTGACGACCCGTGGCTCTACCCTTCATTCGAACCCTGCGAAACCCTACATTTCAGCAGGATAATGCACGACCGCATGTTGCAGGTCCTGTACGGGCCTTTCTGGATACAGAAAATGTTCGACTGCTGCCCTAGCCAGCACATTCTCCAGATCGCTCACCAATTTTAAACGTCTTGTCAATGGTGGCCGAGCAACTGGCTCGTCACAATACGCCAGCCACTACTCTTGATGAACTGTGGTATCGTGTTGAAGCTGCATGGGCAGCCGTACCTGTACACGCCATCCAAGCTCTGACTCAATGCCCAGGCGTATCAAGGCCGTTATTACGGCCAGAGGTGGTTGTTCTGGGTACTTATTTCTCAGGATCTATGCAGCCAAATTGCGTGAAAATGTAATCACATGTCAGTTCTAGTATAGTATATTTGTCCAATGAATACCCGTTTATCATCTGCATTTCTTCTTGGCGTAGCAAGTTTAATGGCCAGTAGTGTATGTAGGAAATATCTTTAGACTAGGTCTTTGAAATTACTGAAATAGCTGTGGCTTGCGAGATCTGTTTCTTCATTTAATATCGATTCTGGTTTTTTGATTTTATAGAGGCATATCTCCAGTTGTTCTAACAGATTTAGGGTCTTACCACTGGCTTCATTATGTAATACTACCAAATTGTTTTCTAGGTTTTTGATGACATGTTTCGTTTCCAACATATGTTGTGCAATGACTGATTTTTCGAAGTGGTTGAGCCTGAAAGCATTTGCAAATTCTTGAAAGTGGGTTTTGAAGTTTCTGCCTGTTTCCCCTACATAGAAGGCAGGTCAACTCGGCCATGATACTTTGTACACTCCACTGTTGTTGTATATTTGCGTATTTGATTTTATGTTATGGATGAGTATGTTTCCTAACTTTAGTTGAGAATGAAACTGTTACATTTGTTTTTCTGAAAAGTTAGCTATTTTTTGTGATGTGGGGCCCAGGTACGAGATACTGGCGAATATTTTCTCTTCTTTCATAGTATTGCCATTCGTTGTCTTGCTTGTGTGTATTTGTCTGTCTAAATTGTCACGTTTGAAGCTGCAAAATATGAATAAAATAAAATTTAATATATTAGTTAACATGCACCAAATGCAAACTCATAGCAACCGCAATTTTTCATCGGATATAATTCCTGTATAGTGGGATAACTCACGCTTGACCAAAAATTTCATTAGGGCTACATTGTTTTCACAAAAAAGGACTTAAAGGTTCCTAAGACAGTTTCCCTGTATCTCCTATGGATTCAGATTTCCCCTTACGGGCCCAGTTAATGTATAGATAACTCTGCTTCTAGCGGCGTATCGAGATGAAACATGCACCAGATTTTAAGTTAGACCTACAATCCGAAAGTGAACTGTTACGAAGGCTCCTCATATTAAGTTTCATTAAATATCTCCTATGTACAGACATAGGCCATTTACAATTTTGTTATATGCAACAATAGATAAAGTCTCTTCTTTAAGAAATGCTTTTCTTGCTGTTGCCTGTCTGTATTTTACATCCTCTGATCTGGCCACCATCACTTTACTGCCCAAATAGGGAAACTAATCTGCTGCTTTTGATATCTCACTTCCTAATATAATTCCCTCAGCATCGCCGGGTTTCATTTCCATTGCCGTTGTTTTACATTTGCGAGTGTCCGTCTCTTTTGAAGACTGTTCACTCAACTGTCGTTTCAGGTCTTACCGTCTGCCAGGACTTTCTGTATAAATGGGCAAATCCTCAAATCGCGAGTGTGACTGGAGCTATGCGCCAGACAGTTGACCATAATGTGACTCCAACATCAGGGCGTACCCAGACCCAGAATCACATTTGTATGAACTAAAGGATGCTGCAGTTTCTTGGTTGGATGTCGTACACAATATATAAGAATTATACTTACTGCTGATCTCTCTTAATCCAGTGAAGTTCATTAGAGTGAATATATAGTTCATTTCTTTTTTTGTCATTTTAATGTTCTCTGTATTGCTGACTTCAAGGTCCAATCAACTCGCCTTCTCAACGTATAATTTGACGATACTGGTGCCGGTTCCGCATTTAACATTTGACGATGCCACTATGGCTGCAGTACATTAGGACTTTGTTTTTATGAAACAGGTATGCCTCTCATATTTAAAGCGCACAAATGTAAATTTTGTCAGTACTACTTTTCATTATGGTCTATGTATTGTTCTGAAGCTGAATACAGTTTGCGAGTGCATTTATGTTTTTCCCATTTTTGCTGCAGATCTGATGATGGTAATTAAAGACCGAAACCGGTAATCTGTTTAGAGAAAGTTTGTGACCATAGACGTAAACTAAAGGAAACTTATTACATATACGGGTCACTGTTTGTTCGCGACGATGTCGCAGCTTGTGAGTATAATTTACTGTTCCTTTTATTGGCTCTTCTCACAGGCCATTTGTACAGGTCATGTTCCAGTCCATTGCATCACATATTGTGCTGTTCGTTTTAGTGCGTATTTTATGTATCTATTTTATAACTAATGTATATAAAATCCTCATCAGGATTAATTTAAACTTCCAACGTACCATGCACGTTCAAGCGTTTATGTCAAACGATAAATAAATAATATACGTCTTCTGACTGGATTACAGTGTCTGCGACAAACGTCAAAATTTTTATTTCTTCTTCCTGAAATTTAATTCCTTTTCCAAACTAGTTCATGTAATGTTATACATTATTAATAGAATGGTGTCTAGATTCGAGTCGTATTGTTCGTAAGTCCAGAATTAAACACGTAGGAAGGTCTTTCGTTCGGCAGTACAGGGCCACATCGTACGCTTTATTCGTGTACGCCACTTCTCCCCACTCACGACGGATAGCGCGACGGCGCGTGTCAGCCGCGGATGCAGTCAATTGTCGCCAGCAAATCGCCGCTGACCTTTAGCTTACGATCGTTGGTCTGATGTCTCCCACCATCATAAAATGAACCCAATACTTCTGCGACAGTGGTTTGAAATGTTCAGTGATTTTTTTTGCGTGTGATGACGTTTTGGAATCCGAACAACTCAGGTTCAACAAGCCGATCGCGGGAAACCTAGCCCAATTTTTATGTTCATGAGGCCCAAAAGGTTGTAGTGGTACGGTCAGGGGGATGCCACGTTTGACTTCCGTAACGCCTTCAATACATTTCCGCACTTTCGATTAGTAAATAAAATTCGTACTGTCCCTAGTATCAGACGAGGGAAAGTGATTGGACTGAAGGCATCAGAGTAAACAACAAGGTATTATGTCATCGCAGGGGACACGTCATAAGTGAAAGGGGAATCTAGCGAGCCTCAAGGAAGCGAGACTATACCAATGCTAGCCGTGATTACGTGAATGACCTGTTAGCTCTTATCTGTCGTTCGCTCTGTTCGCGGAGAACTCAGCGGTACAGAATGATGTCGCATCTTTAACAAATTTTGAAAACATACACAGAAATTTGTAGCTAAACAACGCTTGGTGCATACACTGTAGCTAGCGTTCCGAATTAACTGCACTACTGTTTGAGAAGATTATAACGCCCAGAGCGAATGATCTGAATCATTCAAAAAGTCGGAGATCTATAGAATAGTGGAACCTTAGAAGTGGTAACAATCGCAGAGAGATGGCGTGTACGTGGGAACCAGAGGCACCCTCTTCTGTCTAGCAGAATAGATCAGTGTTGAAATGATACGCGCGCGTGACACACACACACACACACACACACACACACACACACACACACACACACACACTTGCAGGTAGTAGCGGTATGCCTTGATGACTTCGAAGTGTGAGTGAGTTCAAAATATGAGTGAGTTCGTACAGGACTAGAGTTACCAACCGTTCGGCTTCTTCCGGACATACCCGGCATTTCGACGGTTTCTTTTATGTCAGGCCCGCATTTTTGTTTTATGGAAAATGTCCAACTTTTTTGGTAACTAAGATGTATTGCATCATCTAACAAATTTCAGTGTAATGTAATTAGATATATTCAAAAACTGAACGCGTTTTGCTAAATCTGTTCTCTACCAATGGTGTAATTCTTGGTAGAACATTGTATTGATAGTCTGTGTGTACGATATCTCGATTCGAGATATTTTAGTTTGTCGAGCGTTGTCAGAATATTTCCACGCTATGAAACAAAAGTTCGTTAGTAAATCATTTCAATTTGGAACTTTCGTATGTTATCGTGTTAATAAATGGTTTTATTGAGAATTTTAGTGAAGCACTGTCGCTGTATACGATTGCATTCTACTAATTAAAAGCCAGTGCAATTTCTCAGACAAATTAAAAGTAAAATACCTATGCTTTGTATTTGACTAAATGAAAGTGAAGTTAAATATGCAATGCGTGACAGGTACATGGACCGATGACCTCAGCAGTTTTGTCCCTTAGGAATTCACACACATTTGAACAGTTACATTATTTGTTGGTTAATGTGGGATACAAGGGTACTATCGACGAGGAAAGTGATTGGACTGAGGGCCTCAGAGCAAACAACAAGGTACTGTGTAATCGCAGGGGAGAAGTGACAAGTGAAATTGGAATCTAGCGAGATTCAGGGAAGCGAGACTATGTATCTTGTTTCTAAGAAACTTATACTGAATACCTTTAATAATGGAAGCAGCCAATGGAAAAATTCAAGTCTTCAAATGGCTTAACTCAGAGACTTGAACGATCTTTGCTTTGAAGACAACCTTCAATGTGTTCAGTACTTACAAACCAAAGGTGTAAAAATGATGCTTCGAAGCTGTTTGATCAGTTGTGCAATATCATGAATTGTGACAGCTCCTCAATGCAGGGTGAAAACAGCATTAGGCCAACAGTGGTTTTCTTTGTTTAAGAAGTGACAAAATGTCGAAATATTTTCCGAAATTTTGAAGATCTGCGACTTTTTCTTTGGTGTTCCAATAGCACCGTAACTACTGCATGTGTCTTTTCTCTCACAGCTGCTCGGCAGACACAAGAAAGGAATCGTTTGGATACACTCAAAAGGAACTTCAATGGTCAAGTGCAAGTTATAAAACGTATCCTGTTAGGAATTTTATAGCTATAAGCTTCATAACAACAATTCAGCTCTATTCTCAGCAGTAGATTCTGTCGAAAAATACACTTTCAAAGGAAACATCACTTGAAAACACTGAAAATCACTTCAACGTCATTGCACTGTATTTGTAGCAATTACATATCATTGCTTAAAACTACAGCAGATTTACAATGAATTATTGTATGCTACTATTGAGACTAGAGCATACTTATTACTTTACTGTGTAACAGAGAGAATATGCTGATCTCAAAATAAATTTCCAGGCTCCCGGCTTTTATGAAGCAGTTCCTGTTATCGATAATTTTGAGGTTGTCACTAAGCGGGACAGAATGATTAGTCTTAGGGCAAGGGGTTTGTTGTGCTGTAACGTTGTAGCTCGTACAGGCCACATTGCATCAACGGTGTTACCTGGGGAAATCAGTGGATAAAATTACGGTCGTACACAGCGACGAGGGACCACATAACGTGACAGCGGCGCCGCATGACCGCCATATTGCCGCATAGCCGAACCGACAGAACATCTTCGTCCACAATGTTGGCAGATTCAAATGTATCAAATGGCTCTAAGCACTATGGGACTTAACATCTGAGGTCATCAGTCCCCTAGACTTAGAACTACTTGAACCTAACTAACCTAGGAACATCACACACATCCATGCCCGAGGCAGGATTCGAACCTGCGACCGTACCAGCAACGTAGTTCCGGACTGAAGCGCCTAAAACCGCTGAGCCACAGCGGCCGGCTGCTGGCAGATCATGGGTCTGAATTACGGGGAGGCCAGGAAAATCCCCCTTCCTTTAAAAGTACGCATACCTAGCGTTCCAGCAAATAATTGAGGATGTAGCTTGCAAATGCTACTCTCAGATGAAAAGATCGGCACAGAAGAGGAATTTGTGGAGGGCCGCATTAAACCAGTCACAAAACTCGTGGCAAAAACGAGCGTTACTAACTGTAAGTACAGAAGTTCGAGTTCTAACTAGAGCATCATATGTCCCCCATTCATTAACTGTGCCCGCACTAGGAGTCATGACTCATGCCAAACGTGGATGATTAAACAAGGACACATTTACAATAAAACAGCCCACTTGACAGTTGACGCAATTTTAGTTTCTGCTGCTGTTTTTTCTTGGGCGGGCAGTAGCTGTTAAGCCTGACCTTCATGTAGTGCTACTCAGGGCTGCACGAGTTCGCCTAATTGATGCATGGGAACAAAAACAACCACCTCCTAAGGTCGCCGCTGAGCATGCCTTGTAGCGTCCTGTACTAACTACGCACATGTGAGACATCATCATGACTTACGAAATCGGAAAGGTCATTGGCCGGAAACACAAGACGAAACTGAAGGAAAACGGACAGAGGATATCTTTCCTAGATTCCTCAAGGTGAGATACCATCTAACGGACGGCTTACCGAAAGAATACAAGGAGAATAAATTTGGAGCCGGCCGCTGTGGCCGAGGAGTTCTAGCCGCTTCAGTCCGGAACCGCGCTGCTGCTACGGTCGCAGGTTCGAATCCTGCCTCGGAAATGGATGTGTGTGATGTCCTTAGGTTAGTTAGGTTTAAGTAGTTCTAAGTCTAGGGGACTGATGACTTCAGATAAGTCCCATAGTTCTTGGAGCCATCTGAATTTTTAAGTTTGGAAATCAGAGCTGAGGAGCAACAAATATTGAGAAAAGCGAAAGAAGCCCTTAACAGCACCAACTGAAAAGTGGTGACTACTACCCGTTATCAACACTGAGTAGAAAGTTTAGCCAGATAACGCTAGAGACGCAGATCTTGCGGAAACGAAAGGGCAGTTTTCAGCAAGTTGAAATTTTAAAACTCCCTGAATGGTTCTTAACAAATGTGACGAGAACTAACCCCTCCTCGTTGGCGCCTAGTGAGGGACTAGTACAAAATTTTAGAGTGTGAGTAATCACTTTAGTTTGCAGAAGAATACACCGATGATTAAGATACAAATACGAAACAAGTGGGTGCTCGGAAAGTTTTAATAGTTATCAAGTGTAATGTCCAACTGCCTCGTATAAGGATTATGGTTTCTTCCAAAGCAGCAAGCCTTGTAATTAACAGCTTGCAGGACCTCCTATTGCTACTATAGAACTTTAATCTTACGAAGGGAGATGTGTGTTGCTGACTGCGTGCTAGATAAAAAAAAAGAAAAAAAAAGGAAAAGAGCGAGAGATTCGGCCAGTCTTCCGTTCCAACACTAATGAACAAGATGGACACCTTAAATTTTTAAGAAACCTGCTATATTTGTGTAAATTACAGAGGAAGATTCCGAAAAAGCAGAGAACTGCCCTCTTATCAACAAATGAGACATTTTAATGACACTGTTATATCGCAAGAGGTACCCACAACATTCAGAAGCTGTTGCTGGTTGATCATCTTACGAGAAGAGGAGGCGCTGTGTCAATTGGCAGAGCTGCTCTTAGCCTATTAAGCGAGAGTCATTTTCCTCCATTAGAGTGGTTGGCAAGAGATCCACCATCGTCATCTTACTTATTTTACTGTCCGATGGTTGTACTTTGCTTCTTTCAATTACTGGTATCCCCAGTGACACATGATCCTTCTGCACGACAGCGAGGACGTTAGAGCTCACAAAATAACGCCCTTTGAGTACACACCCTTGACTGCATCATTTTCCCATGATCTTCCGTATACTGAAGCACACCATACGTTTCCTTTGATTTTGAAGATACTGCGAAAAGCTCACCAAACAGACGTGTGAACTAAAATCGGCGGCACTGGAAATCGTCTTCCGGTAAAGTACTGATCCACGAGAACGCGTAGACACACTCCGCTGCTAGTATCAGTGATAAGTTTCAGCATTTCCGTTTGAAGCTTTTCTACCACTTACCGTACAGTACCGACCTTGCACCCAGCGACTTAACTCGTTTTGTAGTTGAAACGATAGCTCAACGAACAACGATTTGAAAAAGTAGGAAACAAGACAGCCGTTGTCAACCAGTTCAATTAACTAGCCGGCGAATTTCTACGTAGAGGGACTGCTATTACGTGAAAACATCATTTTCCGAATATAGACACTGATGAGACGAAACATTATGACCACTGTCCACCGTCACTGCTTGCCATCTGGTCCCACTGCGGGCACGTAAGGCGACAAGGAAAGTATCAGCGGATAGATACTAATGGGAAATCATTCTAGCGACGATACGGTCCGAAAATGGGGAAATCCAATGGCATGAACGACTCTGATAAAAGTCAGCCTGGGAACGACCTTCTCGGTAACATCTAAACTGGTAGGCCGTTCGCGTGCTACTGTTGTGAGCATTTATGGAAAATGGGTGAAGGGAGGTGAAATCAAGAGTAGGCGACAAGGCGTTGGACATCCACACCTCGTCACAGAGGTGGAGAACCGAAGCTTGCCCGCTTTCCAAAGTAGGAAATGCGGCGATCTGTGGCAGATCTGACGACGGTACAGTGCCGGCGTGAGAGCACTCTGTTCATCGCACGTTGTTGAAAATGGGGCTCCGCAGCAAAAGACCCCTACGCGTTCTAATGCGGACCCAACGAAATCGTCAATGACGATTGCAGCTGGCGTGGGATCACAGAGTGGACCGTGGATCAGTGGAAACGTGTCGCCTGCTCGGATAAATCACGTTTCTTGTTACACCAGATCGATGGAGGTTTCCGCTCTCCAGTATTATACCGGAAGTCTCGTATTATTCTGTATTTGTAAGCCCAAACCCGTCTCTCGATTTTATTTTATCCGGGAGATTGTATTTCCCGTATCTAGAAAACGTAGAAAACGACACCGATTAATCGGCCACATATTTTTCATATATCGTTTCTGGATTTAATTACAACATCGATTAATCGATATGGCGAAGTAATACCGATACGACTACATGGCTACGCAGTGAATACAAAACAATGTTTAACATCGTGTCGCGACGCGAGTCACATTGCCATTTTCTTGTTAGAATTTGGTCTCGCCAGTTTTCGTTTATCCTATTCAGAACAATGCAGCATGTTGGTTGATGCAATAAACCTGTTTTAAGATTTTAAAAACGTTGCATTAGGCCTATTCATTTTGTAGTGTCAAGGTCTTCGTGATTTTGACAAAAAATTTGGCAACTCTACTTGATGCTCGTATCCGGATACAACGCCACTCAGGCGAACGGTTACTCGAAATATCCACTGCGCCACGTACGCAGGCTGGTGGTGTCAGTATTAAGCTATGGGATACATTCACCTGGGCTTCAATGGGACCTGTGGTCGTAACCGAAGACGCCACGACAGCTGTGGACTACGTGAACATTGTTGCGGACCGCCTGCATCCATTAATGCTTCATGACTTTCCCGAAAGCGGTGGGATCTCCCAACAAGATAACTGACCGCGTCACAAGGCCCGAATCGTGCAATAGTGGTTTGAGGAGCGTGACAATGAACTGACGTTGATGTCTTCGTCCCCAAACCTGTACCCGAGGGAATGCACCTGGGAAGCTATCGAGCGCTAGCTGCGCCTCCACATGTCGCCGGCCCTAATTTTCGGGAACTGCGCGACATGTGCATGGAAACCTTGCAGTTTCTTGCTAAATCCGTGCCAGGTGGAATCGCTGCTGCACTGCGTTCGAAAGGTGGACCAATAATATATTAAGCTGATGGCTATAATGTGCTAGGTCAACAATGTGTATAACAAACTAATGGAACTTTAATAAATGAACAGAGGATTCTCTTCATAAATGTAGAGTGTGGCAAATAATTTCGTAAGTAACACAATAAGAACATATTTTCATTAATAATGTCTCAGTATTCCACAGCTTAAAATTTTGGAGTATTTACTCTTCGGTCACAATATACTTGTTCTTGAATTCGGGCAGAATACTTGAAGCCAGAACTACACAGGTCCAAATTGGTTCCTCTTCTTCCTTCAACTTCTTTTTCGGATATTTTGATTTGATTGTAGTTCTGTTGATACTTCTATAGAGTTCTTCAAGATTCCCCACTGGTTTAATATTTGGCGACTTAGGCGATTCCTGAACAGTTTTGGGACCTATAAAGAACTCACTGTTTTACACGGAATGATGCGTCTTTTGGGTGACTATCTTGGAGAGCTCTGTATTAGATTTAATCTCCAACTTCACCAAAAGAAGTATTGTTCTCTCCAGGGATCCGCAGTCGACGTAGCAACTCTAATATTCTTGTGTTGATAGAACCTACCGGTAATAAATCTAGCAACACGTCTCTCAATTGATTCGATTTAATCTGATCTGGTGGGGATCACGAACACACCAGCGATACTCAAGAATGGGCCACATAAGTGATCTCCTTTGTAGGTGAGCTACACCTTCCCAGAATTTTCCCACGAAAACTAAGCCTGCCATTCACCACCCATACAACCAACCTTACTACGCTTGTTCGTCGTCTGTTAGAGCATTGCTACGCCGTACGGGATTCTTACCAGATAGGATGACAGCGCGCTTTGTATTATTGTGAAATATGGGAGAGAGTGTCTCTGATATGATAAGCAAGTTGGGATTGCAATCATTAAAACAAAGGCGTTTTTCGTACTGGAAGGGACTTTTTACAAAATTTCAATCACCAACTTACTCTTGAATGTATAAATATTTTTTTGTCGCCATCTCACATATGAAGAAATGGTAATCGTAATAAAAGAGAGACCAGAGCTTGTACACAAAGATTTAAGAGTTCATTTTTCCCACGCGCCGTTAGAGAAAACGTAGGGAAACAGTCTGAATGTGAGTACAACGAAAACCAGCCGAAGTTGCATACTTCACTTTTTGTTTACTCGATCACTAGTTTCTGGCCGGGATCCATTTTCAAATCATCGTGCCAGATAGCCAAAATGGTATTTCCAAAAATACAAAACCACATCAACAATATATACATATTATGAAGTGCAAACGAACAGTTACAGCGTATATGGATAACTTTTTAAATGTATCGCGAATCTCTTACGCAGCGGACATTTCCAAGCAACTGGAAAAAAGCGCTGTAACTGTTCATTTTGTAACCTTTGCACTATAAGTTTCTGTATGAAATTCAGCCCAAATTTACTTCTCGTTATATAAAAATAATACGTATTACCAAACTATGTCCACACAAACTGTTATCTCAAACTCGTATGCTAGCCTTTCACTAAACATAACTTAATTTGAACAGAACTGTAACTGGTCTCAATACAAGTTGTGTTTATATTAAAGGCGCAACTGAAATGAAACGATTATCTGGCGCTAATCATAATTTCTAGCAGCCTCGCCTCTTGACCAACAATGTTGCAGATTTTTCGAAAGCACAACAGCAAGCAGGTAACGGTTAAGCTAGATTTCTATTTTTTTTTTTAATATTCCGAACAATATTTTAACTGTTGTATACCATATGGTTCAATGTGGTAATGCGTAATGATAAACTTTCTTTCAACAGTGGGAATAGAGACAATAACTATTCCTATGAAATGATATCCCAAGACAACGAGTTTAGGATGTAGTAGTATAGCTTCGCATGATCTTTGCACATAACATTGGTCTGAACAACACTATGCTTAAAGTGAACAACGATTCGAAAAGGGTACAATGTTAACAGAGAATTTATACAAACACTAAACAGCTTAATCAGTTGATATGTCTGTTAACGCATGACTCAGGGAAGTGGGGTGGTCTTTCTCTCAGCTCTGAGCAAGTTAACTAGCTCACAATAATTCCGACTAGCTGCGCAGCGCTGCAGTCTTACCTCATACTACTTCTCTTCAAAAATCAATAACATTATTAAAAATTTATATTCTTTTCGCCTTCCAATATACACACCATATTCATCCTTGGCGTCCTTTACAATATGTCTTGCTTTATCTAAAAGAATGGCTCTGAGCACTATGCGACTCAACATCTGAGGTCATAAGTCGCCTAGAACTTAGAACTAATTAAACCTAACTAACCTAAGGACATCACACACATCCATGCCCGAGGCAGGATTCAAACCTGCGACCGTAGCGGTCGCCCGGCTCCAGGCTGTAGCGCCTAGAACCGCACGGCCACTCCGGCCGGCTATCTAAAAGAAACAAACAAGTCAACACAGCACTACTAAATACGTCCATCACCTGCCACACTTCAACTGAGAATGTATCAGACTACACAGAGGCAAAGACTGTCGCACAATAATATGAAAGACTGAAACTTCCTGTCAGATTAAAACAGTGTGCCGGACCGAGACTCGAACTCGGGATCTCTGCCTTTCGCGGGCAAGTGCTCTACCATCCGAGCTACTCAAGCACGACTCACGCCCCGTCCTCACAGCTTTACTTCTGCCAGTACCTCGTCTCCTACCTTCCAAACTTTACAGAAGCTCTCCTGCGAACCTTGCAGAAGATAGGAGACGAGGTACTGGCAGAAGTAAAGCTGTGAGGACGGGGCGTGAGTTGTGCTTGGGTAGCTCAGATGGTAGAGCACTTTCCCGCGAACGGCAGAGGTCCCGAGTTCGAGTCTCGGTCCGGCACACAGTTTTAATCTGCCAGGAAGTTTCATATCAGCGCACACTCCGCTGCAGAGTGAAAATCTCATTCTGAATAAGATGAAAGATTGTTTAACAGTAACTTACTTACTCTCTCTCTGATGTGCACATCAATAACTTGCAGAAATAAAAATGATAGCCCCGCCTCGCAATTTACACTTCACTTCATAATACGTACATATTTGACATGGTTTATTATTTTTTCCAAATATCATTTTGACTGTCTGACACGATGATATGAAAATGGGTCCCGGCCCAAAACTAGTCATCGAGTAAATAAAGGTGAAATTTGCAACTTTGGGTGGTTTTTTGTTGCACTGGTTAACAGAAGTTGTTGACGTGCAATTATCCCAGCTTGCTGGAAGTTTCTAAGTCTGTAGGTGGTTCCAAGAACCCTCTGCCAGCACTGAACTGCAGAGTAGTCATGTAGATTATGTAGTTGGTTGGTTGGTTGGTTGGTTGTTTGAGGTTTAAGGGACCAAACACCAAGGTCATCAGTCCCTTGTTTCAAATATGCTCCATTCCGCTAATGGGACATCTCAGTAAAGTCAGAACAATAAAACGGAAAAAGGGAAAAACGTAAAAGGGCAGTCATGTAGTCACTGGTAAAAAAACAAAATGAGGGAAGTCGGCAACAGAACGAACCCAACACTATGCTGAAGCAGCATAGGCAAGACCACCTCTGACTCAAAAGGTACAACTGCTATAATGTAGAAAGTACGTATGGGAATAGAAAGACTAACCAAGCCTTAAAAAAAAAAAAAAAAAAAAAAAAAAAAAAAGGGTGAAAACAGAGTAAAAGGGGAAGAAAAGAGGATTTCGGTCAGGGAGGTGAATCGGGAATCTCCGAACACTGTCTACAGTGGGAGACACCCAAACACTCACCGCCCTGCCCCAACACCAGAGAGAGATTAAAAACCTTAAAACTGAGAATAAAAACCACTTTCCCGGAGGAAACCGAAAACCAGAGAGACCATCCGGGAATCGTCAGCCAACATCAAAGGTAAAGTGTGGGGGAGTCTGTACCTAGCACGCAGAGCCAAAAGAAGGGGGCATTCAACCAAAATGTGGGCTACTGACTGGAAGGCTCCACAACCACATAGTGGGGGTGGCTCATCACGCAAAACCATGGGTCAGCCTGGTATGGCCAATGCGGAGACGATACAGTGTGGTCGAGTCCTTTCGGGAGAGGCGAAAGGAAGAACGCCACGGGCCTGGTGTCACCTTAATTGCGCGAAGTTTATTAGACAGGGGAGTAGCCTCCCAAGAATTGGCCCATGACTGTGCGAAATGGGATTTGATGTGAAGCCGTAAATCCGCTGCAGGAGGGGTTACAGAAAACGGGGGGGGTAAGTAACTGCTCCCCCAGCCAAACGATCAGCGAGCTCATTACCCGGGATACCCACAAACATGGCCAGGGACCCAAAGGAAGTCAATGGAACAAGCAGCACGGTGAATATCAGCGAGATGGTCATGGATGGCAGAGACCAAGGGATGGCGCGAGAAACACCGGTCAATAGCAAGAAGGCCACTCATCGAGTCCGTACATAACAAAACGCGGTTGTGTTGGGACTGTTTAATAAAGGTAAGGACCTGGGAAATTGCCATCAATTCCGCAGTAAACACCCCACATGTAGGTGGCAGCAGATGACTTTCCGTTCCACCAGAGGACGTGAAGGCATACCCAACATGATCAGCAGATTTAGAGCCATCAGTGTAAAAAACAACAGCATCCCGAAACTCCCATAAAATTTGGCGGAAAAAGGAACGGAACACCACCGGGGGGATGGAACCTTTCGGACCTCGGCGGAGATCCATCCGAATTCGAGGCCGAGGAACTAACCAAGGAGGGGTGGAGGGGAGGGAGCGAGGAAGACAGGACAAAGAAGGAAGCTGAAAATCACGGCAAAGACGCAAGGCGCAGCCCAACCGGTAAACCCGCCCGAGAGCGGGTAGATTATGTAGATGTAGATGCAAATGCCCGTAAATTCTGCAGCAAACCGATGTTAAGTATCTTAGTCTGTAATATTTCTGGTGCATTCTTTTACTGTTCTTACATATGTGATTGACCTGCGCTTTTTCCCTGTTGCTTTGAACTGTCCGCTGGGTAAGAGATTCGCAATACCTTTAAATTAAGCATCATATCGTCTGTATATGTTCCGACAGCCCTTACTTTCCGAATACGACACGTAACACAACAGAGCCATAACTCGGCTAAGGACTGCGGTTGTATTGATTGCGAACAGCAGTCGAGAGTGTGAAGTGGAGGCTATGCGGCGTTTCTGCCAGTCAAAGGCAGCGGACGCCTTTCTCTGAGAGAGAAACCTCGCGGCTGACGCAACTGCTGGGCTGGGCGGCGCGCAGTTCTGCTCCTGGGAACCGCAGCGCTCACAGCCAGCCAGGCACGGAAGCAGCGACAGCGGCGCCCTACCGCCAGCACCGCTGGTGCTGCTGTACTGACACTGCTCCCACGCAGCGCCGCATTCTCACCGAGACAGTGTCCAATGTAGGGCCGTCTGCTCTCATGGATTAAGGTGTGACTGGAAGAAAGGAGACTGAAGCGAAGGAAGGAAGGAAGGAAGGAAGGAAGGTCGTGTGACTAGGGCCTCCCGTCGGGTAGACTGTTCGCTGGGTGCGAGTCTTTCGATTTGACGCCACTTCGGCGACTTATGCGTCGATGGGGATGAAATGATGATTAGGACAACACAACACCCAGTCCCTGAGGGGAGAAAATCTCCGACCCAGCCGGGAATCGAACCCGGGCCCTTACGATTAACGTTCTGTCACTCAGCTACCAGGGCCGGACGGGAAGGAAGGAAGGAAGGAAGGAAGGTGATAAAGACTCGATTTCAGCAAATAGCCATTTCAGAGGCGCTGGTCATAAGTAGCAGCATCATCTACAACTACATCTACATCACTACTCTGCAAATCACTATTAAGTGCCTGGCTCACGGTTCATCGAACAACCTTCACACTATCTCTATACCATTCCACTCTCGAAAGGCGCGTGGGTAAATATTAAATCTTTCTAACAGTTTGTCTGCGTAGCCATCCTCCACAGCAAGCACAGAAATACACACATCAAAAAAGTTTTGCATCACCTCGGTTCATAGAGATCAACAATCATCATTTCCGCCCTTTTATTGCTCATGAGAACCACACATTGCACGTTGTACCACCATACAGCGAGAGCTTCAGAGGTGGTGGTCCAGATTGCTGTACACATCGGTACTTCTAATACCTAGTAGCACATCCTCTTGCACTGGTGCATACCTGTATTCGTCGTGGCATGCTAGCCACAAGTTAATCAAGGCACTGTTGGTCCAGATTGTCCCACTCCTCAACGGCGATTCGGCGTGAATGCCTCAGAGTGGTTGGTGGGTCACGTCGTCCATAAACAGCCCTTTTCAATCTATCCCAGGCATGATCGATGGGGTTCATACCTGGAAAACATACTGGCCACTCTAGTCGAGCGATGTCATTTTCCTGAAGGAAGTCATTCACATGATGTATACGATGGTGGTGAGCATTGTCGTCCATGAAGACGAATGCCTCGTCAATATACTGCCGATATCGTTGCACTATCGGTCGGAGGATGACATTCACGTATCGTACAGCCGTTACGGCTCAATCCATGGCCACCAGTGGCATACGTTGGCCCCACATAATGCCACCCCAAAACAGCAGGGAACCTCCACCTTGCTGAACTCGCTGGACAGTGTGTCTAAGGCGTTCAGCCTGACCGGGTTGCCTCCAAACACATCTCTGGCGATTGTCTGGTTCAAGGCATATGTGACACCCGTAAGTGAAGAGAACGTTTTGCCAATCCTGAGCGGTCCCTTCGGCATGTTGTTGGCCCCACAAATGGCGCTTTGCATGGTGTCGTGGTTGCAAAGACGGACCTCGCCACGGACGTCGGGAGTGAAGTCGCACATCATACAGCCTATTGCGCACAGTTTGAGTCATAACATGACGTCCTCTGGCTGCACGAGAAGCATTATTCAACGTGGTGGCATTGCTGTCAGGGTTTCTCCGAGCCATAATCCGTAGGCAGCAGTCATCCACCTGAGGGAGGCATATCATCGACGGTTCCTGTCTCTCTGTATCTCCTCTGTGTCTGAACAACAGTCCGAGGCACTTCGACACTTCCCTTGTTGAGAGCCCTTCCTGGCACAAAGTAACAATGCGGACGCTATCGAACCGCAGTATTGACTGTCTAGGTATGGTTGCTCCTTCCTGGTGGAATGACGAACTGATCGGCAGTCGGACCAAATCCGTCTAATATGTGCTGCTCATGCATGGTTGTTTACATCTTTGAGCAGGTTTAGTGACATTTCTGAACAGTCAAAGGGATTGTGTCTGTGATACAATGTCCATAGTCAACGTCTATCTTCATGAGTTCAAGGAACTGAGGTTCTGCAAAACTTTTTTTGATGTGTGTATAATACTTTAAAAGTTATTCTTGTCCCAAAAATTTTAAATTTATGAACGTCCAAAAGCTAATATCTCGGCAATGCTTTGGTCGATTAATGTGAAGAAAGTATTTACGGATGCGGCTAGTAGAACTGCATCGAGCAGTCATAGCCAGTTTATCAGAATATGTACCATCTTTGAATGAAAGGTCGGAATATGGGATTCGACTGTGAGAAACTGTGTTTTTGGTAATAAATTTAACGGGGCGAACCTAGCGGCAGCATTCTGAAGTTTAAAGAGGTAGGTGAGTAATTATTTTTGTTTGTTATATTTATGTCTAGTATCAAAAACCCGGGAACAGCAAAATCTCGCCATGAGAACATTATTTATGAAAAAACTCCGGCAGATTAAAAAATGGACTTTAGATTGTTATTGCCCGGAAAATTTCCATAGTTTTCTGTGTATCATGTGTATTTTTGTGTGTATTTTAGAATATTTGCAATTTTTTGTCAAACATTGTTCTGAGTTAGACAGTCGTTGCGAGGGTGCTTTGGGCGGCCATCTTTGATGACAGTTGAGATTGAGCGACGCTGAGAGCCGGACTTGCCGCCCATCTGGGGGTAGTATTGGGTTGGTAGCCATGTTCGAAAATGATCTAGTTGAGCGCAATGTAGTGTTTAGATCAGCAGACAACAGTGTATTTTGTGAACTGTGAAAAGCCGTGCGCCGCCGGCCGGCACGCGGGAGACCTGACAGGACTGTGGGACCTCGTTGCGATGATGACAGACGCCTCGGCCAACAACTCACCGTGCTTTTGTTCACTGCAAAGTCTCCGTAGACATTCTGCAAGCGCCTATGAACACCTGTGATGCTCTGGTGCTCTGCCAAAAGAAAATGACAGCTCTCTGCTTAGGGCGCACCTCCGTTTCAACGCCATATTGAAGGCTATGTATAGTGCGACCGCCTGTCAGAACTTAGTGGAACCATAGAGGCTGAAGTGAGAATATTCCTCTATCTCCCACTGCGAATTCCGCATTTTTCGACCGAAACTGGTCGAGGAAAAACTGTGTTGCATAACTTATTGAACGCCCCTCGTACAAAACGAGCCGCCCTTCTTTGAACTTTTTGGACGACCTCTGCCAATCCTACCTAATGCGGATCCCACACCGCGCATCAATACTCCAAAAGGAGGACGGACAAACGTAGTGTAGGCAGTCTCTTTAGCAGACATGTTCCATTTTCTTAATTTGTCCGTAATTGTTAGCCCCAAGTTATTAGCTGTTTTTACAGCCATCGGAGTTGTGCGATTTATCGTATAACCAAAATTCAGCGGATTTCTTTTAGTACTCATGTGGATGACAGCACACTTTTCATTAGAGTCAATTGCCACTTTTCGCACCATACATATATCGTGTCAATCATTTTGCAACTGGTTTTTATCCACTGATTTCTTTACTAGAAGGTAAGAGACAGCATCATCTACAAACTGTGCGAGATCTGCTCCGATTGTCTCCTAAACCGTTTATTAGGTATAGCAAAAAGCTTGTAAACACTTGATTACGGAACGCCAGATACTATTTCTGTTTTAGAGATGATTTTCCGTCGATTATTACGATCTATCACTGAAATGGGTTATGCCTACAGTTTTCGCTTCGTAAGTTTTATTATTTAATTCAGAATACCAAGACACAAGAATACATTCAAGAACTGCAAGCTGCGTTGTATCTGCTCACCTCTGAAGGTCCTCAGTGTTTAGAAACGACTGAAGGTAAGCTTTTTAACGTTCTGTCGACAACGAGATCATTAGAGCGGAAGGGCGTCAAAGGAAACAGTCCGAGTCCTTCCTTAAGGAAACTCTGCCTGCGTGTGTCTTAAAAGATTTATGGAAAAAAAAGAGGAGACCAACAGTGGCTGTCATTAACATTCGAACGTGTGCCATTTTGATCATTTTTAATGTCAGTTGAGTGATTATTTATGCATGCATATCACGGTCGGCAAAGTTCCCGATCTCGCGACAAAAAAATGGTTCATATGGCTGAGCACTATGGAACTTAACATCTGAGGTCATCAGTCCCCTAGAACTTAGAACTACTTAAAACTAACTAACCTAAGAACATCACACACGTCCAGGCCCGAAGCAAGATTCGAACCTGCGAGCGTAGCGGTCGCGCTTTTCCAGACTGATCTCACAACACACAACCCCAAAACAATAGGTGCGGCTGTGCCTTATAGTTATGCTTCGCGTGATCCTGAAACTGCCGACCGTGATATGGTCAACCACGCACGGCGCACGATTTCTGTTTGACGAGGATGATGTATCCGCGTCTGTTAAAGATGCACGTGGGAATTAGCAACGCTCTAAACTGTTAGTGCTTAATAAAGTACAATTTCAAAGTAGAGCCTAGTAGGTCACTATCTTTCTTTTAATCAAGGCAGCCTCTAAATGTGGACGACCCGACTGAGATCTGAACCGCCCTCTGACGTACACGAGTCCAGTGCTTTATCACTGCGCCAAACTGTTCGGTTTCAACCGTTTCCTTTGTGTATCGGTGTTCATAAAGACTCTTACTTTGTTTCATGCATTCCTCTGAATATATTGTTTAGTTGTATGACAAACGTCCGTTAAATCTGTAAAATTTGCGTACATGGTGTGGTGCTAAAAATGTATTCCACATTTTGAGAGGTTTTAGTATGCACTAGAACAAGAAAGTCCTATATAAATCTGCTCTAAAATGCATTCCGTAAGAGCTATGAGTTCTTTTTCCATCTTCGCTACTGTGAAACATCTCTTCTACTGCAAGCTTTTTGCTATTACGAACGAGCTATAGAGTACATTAAACGCACGCGGACACATTCCTCTGTTATTGTACATGGTTACAGCATGCAATGAACGTCTGTTAGTGACATTACTATAAAAAGTACTCACAGTTTTGAGCAACTGCAGAGCATACGTTAGTGCTATGGAAACCAGTTGGTGTTGTGATAAGTTTGTGAAATTTGTTACATTTTAGATTTTTCTTGCTTGCCATTCCCCGTAGGGAACAATGAGCTCCATTTTGCTGGTAAACGCAAAAGTTAAATGTACAATACAAAAGCATTTCACAAATTTATCGAAACAAACTGATTCAATTAGAATCAGTGTATCCGCTGGGTAACAATACTAACAGGTGTTTACTGGATTATGTAGGTCGTTCATAACAGCAAATAGCTTGCATTACAAGAGATCTATGTCGATGTAACAAAGTGCAGCCTAAGGTAACAGATCAACTAATCAGGACGTGTACCAAGGCAATAAACAATCACTTACCGTCGCTCCACTGGAGAACAGAATAGCGCACGCACAGACAGACAGAAAGAGATTCCTGACTCCTCTGATGACACTTCTCATGTCGTTAATTTAATATAGTATATTATCTATTCAGCCAGATTATAACGTCCCCTTACCTAATAGTATGTTGTTCCACATTTCTCCGAGGAAACTACTAACGTTTTCATGCCATTGTTTCCGAAAGTTATTGGAAAATTGCTACAGGTGGTCATAAATATTTAGCCAGTTCCTGTAGATTACTAAGTGGTATTTTCTGAGTTCAGAACTGACACTCCAAGCATCTTAAATGTGTTCGATAGGAGTGACAGCTGATCGATCTAGGATTCTGGACAACAACAAAATAATCAATATGCCCCTTAAATCACAAAAGCACTACCTACCACCTGCTGCGTACGTCAAGTTAATAAATACATCATTTACCGCCATTGCTTTCTAGGTTTCAGGATATCACGTGAGAAAAGAGCGAGTTGGGACCAGGATCCATGCTGACTGGAATGGAGGTCCCATTCGAGATCTCTCACCAAGTTTGAATTTCTGTGCGGAAGCTAACAAAGAGGCACTCAGTTTACGATGGGAAGCATCATTAGTGCTTCCATGCACGAACCCGGGGAACTTCGTACACGTGTGACATGTCTTATCGTAATGGGGAGGCAGCAGGCACCCAATAAATACAAGAGTTTTAATAAGACCACCAAACAGTGGACATAGGACAATCACCATCAAGCTTGGCTTTAAAATGGGTGTCATGGAGAATTGACTTATATTTGGTTGGAAACATAGGAACAAAATTTGGATACTGTTCTTTAGACTCCAGACAGTAATAAAATGAATATCATTCAACTCCCCAAAGTTTTGGACGTGTTACATGTCTCCTTACCACATCACCGCTAATGTCGTCTCAAATGGTTCAAATGCCTCTGAGCGCTATGCGACTTAACTTCTGAGGTCATCAGTCGCCTAGAACTTAGAACTATTTAACCTAACTAACCTAAGGGCATCACACACATCCATGCCCGAGGCAGGATTCGAACCTGCGACCGTAGCGGTCGCCCGGTTCCAGACTGTAGCGTCTAGAACCGTACGGCCACTCCGGCCGGCAATGTCGTCTCACTAGGGAGTTTATAACAAATGCACTCCTGTTGGTCAAAGGACTGCACAGGACAGGTAAATATAATGATTTGAGAATCCATAATCATAGTAATTAAGCACAATCCTTCTAAACATTTGACTTACAAACAGATGACATGAAAGAGCAGAGAACCAAAACTCCGAATGCTCCAGTCGGAAAAGAGGTCTTTCGGAAAAATAACTGGACTACACTCATACCAAACGAAGAAAACCGAGCTTCGTCACGTGTAACCAGATCAGAGGCGACAGCCCAGTAGGAAATGTCACCAACGAAAACAGAGAAGGCGCTAAAACTTTGTGCTAACGAGGCACATGTAAAATATTGTCTCAGATGTCTAAGATACTTGAACAAACCTAAACAAGGATACCAGCAGGGGTATGCAAACTCCCTCGCTATTCTTGGTAAGTGTAAGCCCTAAATGGTTTAGTCCGGTTAACAACAGCTGTTCACATTGATAAAAACCACATGTAAATTGTCAAATAACTTTAAGGAGTGTAAAATCATTACTGTACAAAAACTGGAAAAGATATCGAAAGTCAGGATGATTACAGACCCACTTCTCTCTGTACAACACATTTCTTTCAGAGAGCTATACAGCGTCGTATGGAACCATTTAGTCCAAGATCATGCAAGACAGCTGTTGTATAAAGGTGATGCAAGCACGTACTAAGCATAACCACTATTCTCAGTATAAGAAAAAGGTGATGCAACGTTTATGATGTACTTCGGCATTTAACACAATATGAGTAAACTTCAGAACACACATTTGAAAAATGTAAGAGAACCCAAATTTATAGTAAATCTGAAAGGCAAGAGCAGCAAAGAACGTTATTAATAAACGATTCACTCCACGGGACAGTACTGAAGGTGGGGACCCATGTTGTTGTTGTCTTCATACCAGAGACTGGTTTGATGCAGCTGTCCATGCTACTCTATCCTGTGTAAGATTCTTCACCTACTGCAACGTACATCTTTCTGAATCTGTTTAGTGTATTCATCTCTTGGTCTCCCTCTACGATTTTTACCATCCACACTGCCCTCCAGTACTAAATTGGTGATCCCTTGATGCCTCAGAATATGCCCTACCACCGATCCCTTCATCTAGTCAAGTTGTGTGACAAATTCCTTATCTGCCCAATTCTATTCAGTACCACCTTATTAGTTACGGGCTCTACCCATCTAATCTTAAGCATTCTTCCGCAGCGCCACATTTTGAAAGTTTCTATTCTCTTCTTGTCTAAGCTATTTATTGTCCACGTTTCACTTCCATACAAATACTTTCAGAAACTACTTCCTGACACCTAAATCTATACTCGACGTTAACAAATTCCTCTTCTTCAAAAACGCTTTCCTTGCCATTGCCAGTCTACATTTGATATCCTCTCTACTTCGACCATCATCAGTTATATCAGGCATTTAAGTTTGCCGACGATCTGATCGTAGCACAGGCAACATTTGAAGGATTGGAAAATATACTACTAACGGTACTGAAAAGGATGACACTCTCCGCGTGTTCAATGACGCACAGCCTTAAATTAAAAAAATCAAGGATCAACCAATTAATTATTTTTCAGCTCCTCCTTACCTGGGTGGTTAAACTATATTCCAAACCGTTGCATAGGTATCATGCAAAATATACACAGAAAAAATGAAAAATCTGAAGTAATTTAAACAAACTTGCGGAGACAATGTGGGGCAGTGATGCTGAGTCTCTGAGAACTCTATTAGGAAATATTATGTAGCTTATGTAATAAAGTGGAACACCGACAGCCGTCCTTTCGATGTTATTTCTTATATGGTTACCAGTTTCGATGCTTTATTACACCATCTTCAGGCTTTAACTTACGCTGAGGGGGTTAACTGCAGTCGTATACTCGATTCCATCAGTGCCGAACATTTATGAGCTGGTTTTCGCAGACTACCTGTAACAAAGATGATGTGTCTCCAACCATCGACTACCTGCTCAGCCACCTTGGCACAGCGCTTTACACAACTGCACGGATTGCTCTGACACGCATCCCTTCTCGATCCAAATCCTCAGTGCCGCCGCAGTCTACTTTTTAAATTCCCCATTACTCACGTACAGAATTTCGGAGGCTCTCCATGTAAAACCATATCTGTATGAGACCAGCAAAGTTACTGAAATTGTGTCATTTCATTTGGATAAGTACCTGCACCTGGGCTTTAGGCTGGATCCCCCCATTTGTTTTCAATGCTGAGGTGCTTTTCCGGAACGTGTAGAGCCTCGGAAATTCTGTTCGTGTGTAAGCGTGAATTTTAAAAAGTAGACTAGGGCAGCAGTGAGGATTTGGATCAAGGAGTAAGGCGTGCCAGGGTATTCCGTGCAGTTGTGTGATCGGCTGTTCCAAGGTCCCGGCCTTGGTACAAATTTTCACTCACCGCTTCAGTCTATGTACATAAAATCATACCTGTATGAGACCAGTGAAGACTCAAATTGGGTCATTTCAGTTCATAGATGTTGGCCACTAGTGGAATTGTGCGTACGGTTGGAATTAAACCCTCAGCGTCAGTTAAGGCCTAAAGATGGTGTACTGAGCACCGAAATTGGTAGCAATACAATAAATAACGTCGAAAGGACGGCGGTGAGTGTTCCATTTTATTACATAAGTAAACGGCTGAAGTCCCTCAAACCTCCAATCAGAAGGATGGATATGCAAAAACATTGCGCAGCTGACTAAGATCAATATACAGCACAACGAGGCGATCCGAATAAGCTCTGAAATCCTTTCCCTAACACCAGCTTCCATTGTTAGCGTCCCTGTGTTTTCCACATCTCAGACACCTACAAAAATCGCGGAGAATAAAACAGACTATTCATAAAAATTCCCACTCACCATTTCTCCAGTTTCTGCAGCAAAGAAGCCGCTTCAAATCTAGCTGTGGTTTCATAGATGTATACCCCTTTAACTCGTGTGACTTTGAAGAGGTACTGACAGATGAGAAGATGCGAAAAGTACGTGATGATTGATGATGGCACTAATCAATTACCCATGTTTGACCTACTCTGTAAATGCTGACCACGTTAAACATTCTTCATTCTTAGAGTTGACGGGGGGGGGGGGGGGGGGGGGGGTGATGCAGTCGGCAGATATGGTGATGTGGACCCTCGCGTAAGTACAGCATGTAACTGCGGCGAAGTGTAGGCGATGAAACACAGCCTGTGCAGGAGTTGGTTTTAAAGTGTTTGAACAGCGGACTGCGTAAGTTAACAGACCACTCCAAAGATTGGCTGAATAGCTTGGAAGTTAATTTGTAGCATTAGTTGCCTGAATGTAAATATTAAAATCTTAATCTTTTCTTGATACTTTAATATTTGTATACATGCATGTGTTATCGAATAACGTCTCAAACGATAGCAAATAAGGAAAAATTATCTGAGCTCTATGGAGACGAGCACCTACGTCCACATTATGCAACTAACTGAAGGATCCGTTTCTGTAGTTTTGAGCATGAAAGAATGGTTATGGTTGATGCGTGTATGCCAACCTTTATTCCAGCTCACACCATCAGTCTGGCACTGCGATACTGCTATGTGGTGGAAATGTGTGATGTAGAAGCGTGACAGAAGAAAAAAGCCGCTTATCTGTGACTTATCTGCGCTTTTTAAACAGGCAGTAATAAGCAGTCAGCTTTCTAAGCTCTGGTTTAACTTTTCTCGTCGGACGTTGCTACCACTGAGCAACTTTACAGACAAATGAAATTTCGAGTGCAGCATTAATTTATCGTGCAAGTATATTACATTTAATTAAGAAAACTGACACGGTTCTCCTCTAAAGTAAAATTATCTGTGTGTTTCTTAACGAAGTAAGTTTTTAACGAAGTAAGTTTTTAACGAAGTAAGTTTAGGGCTTAACTTCGTCATCGAGGTTGCTAGATTGACCACATGTTCGGATTGAACAAGGACGGAAATTACTGAACGCCTTTTTGAAGGACCACCACCGGAATAGTGTAATTCTTTTATGGAAATCATATTAAATGATTATCTCATTTTATGCTCGTAACATGTTTTCCTCTCATAACTTTCAGAATAACAAAAATGAAATTCAAATAATTTCAAATCCCGTTGAAACGTTCGATTTGAACCATTTGATGCCTGTGACGTCACTGGCTAACATTTTGCCTCTACTGTCGTAAAGCTCATTCATAGTAATGTCTTATTTTGGAATTTACGTTTCGGAAAATGGGTTATAAATAATGTGTAGTACCCCACCGCACAAGTACATATATAAAAACTGAAAAATTGTTCTGAAGGGAATCAAAGAAAGAGAAGACATGTGAAATGTGATTACAACTCGCTCGTAGACTTCCTAATGAGATAGTGACCACTACATGTGTATTTCCGTTTTGGTGTAAGTAAACACTCCATACGAATACACTGTCGGTTGTAGAGTTTTAGATAGTGTGCTGGACTTCTAACACAATGTTTTCAAGATCGATCCTCATTCGGAACAAGTTTTTCTCTTTTTCCTTCGTTTTCTCTTCGCTTAATACTACTGTCGTCTTAAGCTAACTTTATTTGAAAAGCAGTTCTTTAAGAGCTTTAATTATATATGACATTAAATTCTATAATCATTTATTAGCTTCATTTTATACCTTATCTATTTCAGATGAATCACAAGGGTCTTGTTGTTGTGGTCTTCAGTCCTGAGACTGGTTTGATGCAGCTCTCCATGCTACTCTATCCTGTGCAAGCTGCTTCATCCTCCAGTACCTACTGCAGCCTACATCGTTTGGATCTGCTTCGTTTATTCATCTCTTTGTCTCCCTCTCCAGTTTTTACTCTCCACGCTGCCTCCAATACTAAACCGATGATCCCTTGATGCCTCAGAACACGTCCTACCAACCGATCCCTTCTTCTAGTCAAGTTGTGCCACAAATTCCTCATCTCCCCAATTCTATTCAGTGCCTCCTCATTACTTGCGTAATCTACCCATCTAATCTTCAGGATTCTTCTGTAGCACCACATTTCGAAAGCTACTATTCTCTTCTTGTCTCAATTATTTATCGTCCATGTTTCACTTCCACACATGGCTACACTCCATATAAATACTTTCGGAAACTACTTCCTGACAAATCTATACTCGATGTTAAATTTCTCTTCTTCAGAAACGCTTTCCTTGCCATTGCCAGTCTACATTTTACATCTTCTCTACTTCGACCATCATCAGTTATTTTGCTCCCCAAATAGCAAAACTCCTTTACTACTTTAAGTGTCTCATTTCCTAACCTAATTCACTCAGTATCACCTGATTTAATTCGACTAAATTCTATTATCGTCATTTTGCTTTTGTTGATGTTCATCTTATATCCGCCTTTCAAGACACTGTCCATTCCGCTCAAGTGTTCTTCCAGGTCCTTTGCTCTCTCTGATAGAATTACAACGTCATCGGCAAACCTCAAAGTTTTTATTTCTTCTCCCTGGATTTTAATTCCTACTTCAAATTTTTCTTTTGTTTCCTTTACTGGTTGCTTAATATACAGATTGAATAACATCGGGGATATGCTACAACCCTGTCTCCCTCTCTTCCCAACCACTGCTTCCCATTCATGCCCCTCGACTCTTATACCTGCCATCTGGTTGCTGTACAAGTTGTAAATAGCCTTTCGCTCCCTGTATTTGACCCCTGCCACCTTCACAATCTGAAAGAAGGGTATTCCAGTCAACATTGTCAAAAGCTTTCTCTAAGTCTACAAATGATAGAAATGTAGGTTTGCCTTTCCTTAACCTATCTTCTAACACAGGTCGTTGGGTTATATTGCCTCACGTGTTCAAACATTTCTACGCAATCCAAACTGATCTTCCCAGAGATCGGCTTCTACCAGTTTTTCCATTGGTCTGTGAAGTATTTGCGTCATTATTTTGCAGCCACGACGTATTAAACTGATAGTTCGGTAATTTTCACACTTTAGTAGAGTTTTGTCATGGCTGGTTCTCCCAACGCTGTCAGTAGTTCTAATCGAATATTGTCTACTCCAGGAGCCTTTTTCGACTTAGGTCTTTCAGTGCTCTATCAAACTCTTCACGCAGTATCGTATCTCCTATTTCATCTTCAGTTACGTCCTCTTTTTATCTCCATCTTTGCCCTCAAATACATTGCCCTTGTATAGACCCTCTATATACTCCTTCCACCTTTCTGCCTTACCTTCTTTGCTTAGAACTGGTTTTCCATATGAGTTCTCGGTATTTATACAAGCGGTTCTCTTTTCTCCAGAGGTCTCTCCAATTTTCTTGTAGGCAGTATATATCTAACCCCTGGTGATTTATGCTTCTACATCCTTACATTTGTCCTCTGGCCATCCCTGCTTAACGATTTTGCACTTCCTGTCGATCTCATTTTTGAGATGTTTGTATTCCTTTTGTCTGCTTTATTTGCTGGATTTTTATTTTTTTCTTCTTGCACCAATTAATATCTCTTCTGTTACGTAAAGATTTCTACTAGCCCTCGTCTTTTTACCTACTTCATCCTCTGCTACCTCCACTATTTCATCCCTCAAAGCTACCCATTCGTCTTCTACTGTATTTCTTTCCCCCGTTCTTCTCAATCGTTCCCTAACGCTCTCTCCGAAACTCTCTACAATCTCGTTTTGTTTCGGTTTATCCAAGTCATATCTCCTTAAATTCCTACCTTTTTGCAGTTTCTTCAGATTTAATCTAAAGTTCATAATCAATAGATTGTGGTCAGAGTCCACATCTGTCCCTGGAAATGTCTTACAGTTTAAGACCTGGTTCCTAAATCTCTGTCTTATAATTACATTATCTATCTGAAATCTTCCAGTGTCTCCAGGTCTCTTCCACGTATACAACCTTCAATCATGATTCTCACACCAAGTGTTAGCTACGATTAAGTTATACTCTGTGCAAAATTCTACAAGGCGGTTTTCTCTCTCATTCCTTAACCCCCCTTCCATATTCACCTACAACTTTTCCTTCTCTCCCTTTTCCTACTACCGAATTCCAGTCACCCATGACTTAAATTTTCGTCTCCCTTCACTATTTGAATAATTTCTTTTATCTCATCATACATTTCTTCAATCTCTTTGTCATCTGCGGAGCTAGTTGGCATATATGCTTGTACTACTGTGGTAGGCGTGGGCTTCGTGTCTATCTTTGCTACAATAATGCGTTCACTATACTGTCGTAGTAGCTTACCCGCGATTCTATGTTTTTATTCATAATTATACCTACTCCTGCATTACCCCTATTAGATTTGTTATTTATAACCCTGTATTCACCTGACCAAAAGTCTTGGTCTTCCTGCCACCGAACTTCATTAATTCCTGCTATACCTAACTTTAACCTATCCATTTCCCTTTCTAAATTTTCTGACCTATCTGCCCGATTAAGGGATCTGACATCCCACACTCCGATCTGTAGAACGCCAGTTTTCTTTCTCCTGATTATGGCGTCCTCCTGAGTAGTCCTCACCCAGAGATCTGAATGGGGGACTATTTTATCTCTGGAATATTTTACCCAAGAGGACGCCGCCATCATTTAACCATGCAGTAAAGCTGCATCCCTAGAAAAAAAATTGCGGCTTTAGTTCCCGTTGCTTTCAGCCGTTCGCAGTACCATCACAGCAAGGCCGTTTTGGTTAATGTTACAAGGCCGGATCAGTCAATCATCCAGACTGTTGCCCCTGCAACTACTGAAAAGGATGCTGCCCCTCTTCAGGAACCACATGTTTGGCCTCTCAGCAGATATCCCTCCGTTGTGGTTGCACTTGCGGTACGGCTGTCTGTATCGCTGACGCAAACCAGCCTCCCTACCAACGTTAAGGTCCATGGTTCATGGGGTGCTGTTAAGAAATTGTATTTCATGCTCTAACAAATTCCGATCACATTATTCTTCCCGGACAGGTCGTTGAAGACTGTAATTTGCCAATTCCAACTGTCATTATTGAGCATGTTGTAAAGATGTATGATTATGACAAGGACAAAACTAACATTGCTTGGAACCTACGAGGAAATACAATAAGACAAGGGTATTACAATAAAATGAAATTTGGCCCTGCCGAAGCACTTTTGAATCAGTGTTCCAGCAGCAGTTATGTATGCAGTAGTACAGAAGATACTGTAAGGTTCTTCTGCGTAAACTACGTATGTTATTAACATAATTTTCCGGTGCTCTAAGTTAACGACCTGGAGAAACAGAAAAACTGCTGTGTGTAAACTTGTTGACACAAAGACGATGATACTCTGCAGTTCCCCACTAGTGTTATAACGCTTTCTGGAAATTGGAAAAGTGAGAAAAAGAGGTGCCTGCAAAACAGTAGTAGTTCCGGCCATAGACACAGAAATTAACAATCAGAATTATCTTCTGAACGATAAAGTTTCCACTGTGTTATGCTGTGCTAGCTTTCACAAGTTGCCCTGAAAATCTTTTCGCACAGTCCAAGCAAGTAATCTAGTTCCAGATTCTCTCATTTTTAAGACAATTCTGCCACTTATTGTTGCGGCACAGTTGTCAAGCAACGCAGTTTTCACATTTCTTATTTCCGGAACATAAAAATCTGGGTTCTTTTTGATGAACGAAGATACCATGAACGCATCAGCTTTGGGAAGGTTTCCACTATCAGCCTTCACAAAATTCTTTTCCATTGTTACTTAAAAGCTGTAAAAGCATTTTCCGTCACTAAATAACTATTTGCACAAAAAGTACGGAAACAGGCTAGTAACTTCAGCTAACACTGCTATAACACGTGCAGTTTCGTCTACTTCTAGCCTGTGACGTCACCAGAGCTTCAACCACGGAAACAGGCTAGTAACTTCAGCTAACACTGCTATAACACGTGCAGTTTCGTCTACTTCTAGCCTGTGACGTCACCAGAGCTTCAACCAATAAGAGAGCGTTTTCTGATGATATAACCAAATCTTGAAACTTAACTATTTTTTATCTTTAATTACATACAAATAACCAACATTTTGTAATAATATTGACCGAAAATGTGATTTGAATTATACAATCAGAATAACGGCAATCAGAACCTTACTTTTAACATAGGAAAGAGAGCCTGTTGTCTGAAGTTATATTAAAAGAAAATAAGGGGAACCTAATGCTGGATGGATATGAAGCCCGCTCTAATGCGAGTCCAGTGGACCAGCCACCTGCACATCTTTGCTCAGTGTGCGTGTCTGGTATTACTATTTGTGGTGCCCCAGTGTCTCTACACACGATAAAAAGTTAACTCATGCATCGCACTGAGGAAATGGCGTTAGCCTTACGTTGTTTGAATGCGCTGCTTCATAGAGCACGCTCTAACTCTTTGCTTGATTAGACTAAACCAGTAAACCGCAGACTCTTTACAGAATCTAATTTAAAAGTATAAAACACGTGACTTTACAAATAAGTCAATATGTTAAATGTTTGACACTAACCACGTAAGCAAGTAAAAGTTTACAAAAGGTTTGAAATTATGTTTAAAATTAGTTGGAAGTCGCTAAATGGTCTCATTCTCAAATATTGAATGAATATAGCCGGGGCGATTTCCGCGTAGTAAGCTAAGCTACCTCAAGACTTAATACACAGTTTCTAACTGTAATACTTTTCTCATTGTACTGGACATTTAACCCCGTTGTTCTGTTCGGGTCCACATGACCCAAATTGGTTACGTATTTCCTTTCTCGTGATTTAAATACCAAGATAAATTTATGAAATTCTACGACTTTGAAAACGTATGTATGAAAATATTTCAAAATATTTTAAGTAGTTTGGCCAAAACCCTTTACAGTAAGAACCGTTACGTTCGGATCATCACTCGAGATAGATATGGTTACCACAATGCCAAATATTTTGTAATTTTCTGTTATACGCTATGGAATTAATGATTTTTATCGCTCCAACTTAACTCTGAATGATCAACAAACCTTCTGCACCTTAAACTATGGGTTCGTTTCTTGATTTTTCCAAAAAATTTTAGCACTTCTCAATTATCTGCATCTATATTGTTTTTGCTCAGTTTGTATTGTGACGCCATGGCAATTAGATCTGACTGATGTTGAGTTGGAAAAGTTTAAATTACTCGACAGATGAAGGAACACTTTCGAACTTGATCATATCAGCAATGCATCTGAAAGCAATTGTTCTTTTGACATTGATGACAGTCCACAGCCTGTACAAAATAGTGTACAGTCTTTTCTATCTAAAAATGGGAATGCAGACTGGCAGTTACCCCCACCAGCACCACATGGCCACCTATTAGCTTCGAATGTTATCAAAAGTAGCCCCAGAGTTACCTACCAGGTATACAAGTAGCAGAATTTCATTTCAAGTAATATCTTCAGCAGCACTTTAAAATAAAGTAACATACGTTTCAAACACGGAGGGGCAGCCAGTCCACGGTGAGCAAACGACATACATTGATGATTCTACTTTTCACGCATAATTAGGACTTATTCCTTGTGAGTGAACCTCGATCACATGGGGAATCTACAAAAAGTTTGTGGGATAAGAATGCTGGACGGAACATATTTCGAGTAACAATGTCCAATGAAATATTCTGTAAGATAATAAGTTTCTAGTGATTTTGTAACAAATCCACTAGAGAGGAAAGACGACGTATTGATAAACTTGATGCAATTTGTAGCATACTGCAAGTAAAAGTCATTCCTAAACTCTATAATCCACGAGAAAATACTAGGCAACTATTGATGAGCAGTTAGTGACATTTAGAGATTGTTGTCCATTCAGGCAGTGCATCACAAGTAAACCGAGAAAAAATTGGACCGAAGTGTGGACAATATGTGACATATCTTCATACGTACTGATAGCCCAAATTTTTACTGAAAAGGAGATAGGAGAGGCACCAAAAGAAAATCAGGGAATGAGGGTAATTGTTGCTGATCTTACTTCTGATTTGCGAGATTGGAATATCAGTTATGACAATTTTTTTTTTACTTCATATAATTTGGCACAGCTGCTCCTGAAAAGGAAATTACCAGTATTGGGAACTATACGGAAAAATGAGCCAGAACTTCCACAAAATATGAACACTAACATTCATAGCTCTTCGTTTTACTTAAAAAATGACACTACTGTGGTCTGTTATACTCCTCCAAGATTTATAAATGTTGTACTAGTGAGTACACTCCATCTTGATGATGGAATCAGTAACAGGGCCGATACGAAGCTAAAAGTGAATTTGGATTACAATTCAACGAAAACCAGACGGTCAACTAACAGGCACGTGCACATGCAAATGACAAACCTATGGATAGCTCAAGATCGTTTTCCACAGTATTCTTGATGGTTTTGTTTATAATGCTGATGTCTTAGGAACATCGATTAACCTAATTGGAATGTAGGAGAATTGACTATAAGGAGAATATTCTCGGAGGAAGTTGGAAAGCCGCTGATAGCAGAAAACATTGCACCAAGGACGCATTTTCACCCCTCCAGGCAAAAGGTGGGACGGTGCCTTTGAAAGGGCACGGGCACGGCCGATTTCCTTCCCTATCCTTTAAACATTCTGAGCTTGTGATCCGTCTCCAGTGACCTGATTGTCGACGGGAAGTTAAACCAAAATCTTCCTTCGTACCTGTTCCCAAGAATAATAGCACCAAGGAGCCCGCCAAGCTTAACATTCCTATCCCACGGACGGATCATGATCGACAGCCCACGTGCCTTCACTTCATGTGAGACTGCGGAGAGGTTCGGTATTTAAACCAGGACACTGGCCCAGTCTCTCGTTATTAGAAGCTTCAAGCCACCACCTCTTCTCCCCTTGCCGACCAGATATTGGCAGTGAATATTTTTCCACCACCAGGACTCGAACCGGCTTAGCCCGCGTCGAGCACACAAGTATGCTTTAGCAACCTCAGCCACGGAGACCGGGTACGGTATAAAAATGTGTGTTGGTGAATGTTTGTGCAGTACTGTACTCTAATGTTTGGTCATATTGACATCAATAGTAGATTTTCATAGTAAAAGTAATCTAATCACAAACCTAGACGTGAAACAGAATAGCCGAAAGGCCTGGCAACTTCTTAAAAACATCAATAATGACCCCTCATCTAATACACAAAATTTGTATAAGGTCACACCAAATCAAATAGCAAATCAACTTCTACTTAATGGTAAAACCAACAGGAAGCACCCAAGAAAGAAACTACAGAGAGGCACTCAAGAAAAAGACCACCTAGGCACCCCCTTTACTCTGAAAGAATTAGAAGATTCCATCTCCATAATGAAAATTAATAAAGCCGCTGGCCTAGATGATCTACGCCCAGAACAAATAAAAATGTTCGGACCTGTTACCAGACGGTGGTTACTAGATATGATGAACAAATGTGTTCTTGAAATGAAAATCCCCAAGACTTAAAGGAAGGCAAATATAGTAGCTATACCAAAACCTGGATAAAACCCCACAGACCCTAAAAATTTTCGGCCTATCTCCCTGCTTTGTCAGCTCTATAAAGTCTTAGAAAGAATGATCCTTAACCGCATCTCAGAACATGTAGACAAGAATATAATTAAAGAGCAAGCAGGATTCCGCCCAGGAAGGTCATGCTGCGGACAAATCCTCAACCTTACACAGTACATAGAAGAGCGGAAACAAATTACAGGTGCAGCCTTTATCGACCTTACAGCAGCTTACGACACCATAAACCACAGTAAGTTAATATTAGAAACATATAACACCACAAAAGACTACCGACTGGCGCAATTCATCCAGTGCCTGTTGCAGAATAGACGATATTTTGTCACGCTGCAGTCGAAGAAGAGCCGATGGCGGACCCAGAAAAACGGCCTACCTCAAGGTAGCGTCCTCGCCCCATTGCTGTATAATATTTATACCAATGACCAACCGATCAGCATGGACACTCGCTCCTTCATCTATGCAGACGATACAGTCGTTGCCACCCAGGGAAAAACCTTTGAAGAGGTAGAAAGTAAATTAACTTTAGCGATTGAAAAGCTGGGTGACTATTATGATAATAACCACCTCAAGCCAAACCCATCAAAAACCCAGGTCTGTGCTTTTCACCTACGTAATAAGGAAGCAAGGAGGAAACAACATAAGTTCACGTGGGATATGAAAATCGCTCTGTTTCGCATCCTTAGCGCTTATCATTATATGTTACATACTTTTCTATATTATTGTAGTTAATTTACCTTATAACCATGTATTATTGTATTATAACTGCTTCTCTTGCATTGTAATATAATTTTTTTGTAAAATGGTGATGTCTTGGATACGATAAATAAATAAATAGTAAAAGTGACCAGAACAGTTGGGTTAATATAAGATTAAAACTCCTTATGAATTGATGATAGCTTTTTAAATTCTGTCGGTAATTATAAGAAATACTGAAAATAGGATTTTTGTTACCCCGGACGCTGTTACATAGCAAACCTGATTCAGACGGTGAGCCACGAGCTGCAACTCTGCGTTGACAGAAGTCACAGTTTCCTCTGCTATGTGACGCACACAGCTCTTCAGAGTGAATCGTGTAAATAGTAAAGTGCCTAGAAACGCTTTAACTATCCTGTTGAACAAGAGATAAGCTAGTGAAATTACGGGAGTGTGTTAAAGTATTTTTTCAAGCCACATAATATATGGTGTCTAGAGTGGAAAAGATAAACATTCGCCTGATTTTTCACAAAAAGATGTATGTTGCACACTAAATTCTTTAGTCATTTTAGTATGCTCTATTATTCCAATTTAATCGGCCTGAGTATTTTTCGTTTCTTATCTGCGTATAATTCGATAAAATCTGTGCACAGCTGCGACATTCATCGTTATATTACTATCTACTGCAGCAATCCTCTCTCAGCAAACTGCGCCTACAGTTGGTACTTTCGTAGTTCTGCAACTCATTTCGTGAAGAAGCAGGAGTACTGATATTGATTCATTTCCAATGCAAACTCAGTTACTTTGTAATGAATGACCAGTTTCGCCGTCGACTAAGTAATGTTAATTTATTTTTTAATTAGCAACATTTTACGCCCTTACGAAATTTGGAAAAATCACAGCAAAAGATGAAATTTTTCCTGACGAAATCAGGACGTGAAGTTTATTTGGCACAGCATATATATTATCACTGCAGACACAGTAAATGCCATGGTTCCGGTGGTAGGTAATTTGAATATTTTTTGTCACCTTTATAAGGATAGACGATCACAAATTTTCTATAAGCCTTGGCGTCCGCAACGACGTTTTTGAAATCACAGCTCCCACTACGATCTAACTTAATCGTTACTGATTCCTTGACGCCTCGTCAGTACTCTAATCCCAGCAGACTCGCGTTATATTTTGCACAGTGTGGTGCACCAAAATATTTTTTATTGACGCGTCACTGTTTCTCTGCCAGCCTTCCCTTATTATATATTATAACTTAGATTTTTTTTACAGAGTGTGCTTATTGTGTTGTATGATTCCGTTGTACTAATGTTTGTATGCAAACCATCGTTGAAGATGTATAGTGAGCAATCTGGCGGGCCTTGGGTGGGGGGGGGGGGGGGGGGGTGAAGTAGCCGTCTCCTTGCCAAGTAGCCAGAGCGGGCCCGAAGGGCAGTGAAGCATCTGGGCGTCATAGCAGCGACCGACAGCTTCGATCAAAAATGAAACTATTATTAAAAAGGACAGATAGTGTTGTTCTTTCATACCTCTAATGGTCCACTAATGGGTTCTACAACGAGTGACTAGAGTTACTGTTCTTGAATTTCTATCGCTGCATCTGGACTATTATCCGTGGGTAGCATCCCATGTTTAGTTGGTTAGAGGAAGACCGTTGTTACACCGGAAGTCTTACTTGGACGGGAACAGACGGTCGATCAGATATTTGACCTGAATATAATTGATGTTCGTGAAGTTGTTAATGGTTGATGATCTTGTCCAAGGCGGTTCAAGACGTCTTGATAGTTTTGGGAGTCCAGACGCAGATAACGTTGAGCTTTGGTTAATTGCATTAAGGATCTAACATTTTAACGTTGAAGGCAGATGATTGTGAGTGGAGGAGACAATATAGAATTTGTCGTTAAAATTCTGTTACCGGAACAGACCCATACGTAACTCCGATTGTTCAGGACGGCAGCTCTGCTCGGAACACTTTAAGGTAATTGAGTGACGTGCGGCTTATGATTTCGATTATTGATGCTGTGAGTAGAAACGCTCTAGTAAGAGTTGACGTCTCAGCAGCATTGGTTCTATTTTATGCAGTATCTTTTCCCTATTTTGCGGAATTTTGAATAGTGGTTCCGGTGAATTCCATGCTGTTTTCTGTAAGTCCTGAAACGGAACACTTTCTTGAGAGAACTCATAATTACTGACGATCAAAACAGAACAGCATTATCCGTACCTTTATTCAGCTCGTTGAGGCGAGCATCATCATCTGCAGTAAGAGTTTAAAAAAAATAGTGAGGGCGCAACGCCCGAAGAGGTAACATGTTTCTGCTACTGTAATTAGCTTTACGATAAAAGTGGCGGTGGCACCAGACTTTTATTCTTGGATAGGCGATGTCTGCGAGTAGATTTGGGGACATTAAGATTTTTGATACGCCCATAAAGCTACTGTTTATATAGGCTGTATCTTAAGGGGAAAAATACCTAAATCAACAAAGAGCTAAAAAACAATAAAGGAGGGCAAAGTGGAAGATAAAAGAAAATTAGAGTTTTTTTATACCCATATTACCGAAAAATGGCTCTGAGCACTATGGGACTTAACTTCTGAGGTCATCAGTCCCCTAGAACTTACAACTACTTAAACCTAACTAACCTAAGGACATCATACACATCCATGCCCGAGGCAGGATTCGAACCTGCGACGTTGCGGTCGCGCGGTTCCAGACTGTAGCGCCTAGAACCGCTCGGCCACCCCGGCCCGCTATATTACCGGTTTTATGGTGAATATGCATCCAGAAAAAGTCACTGCAGAAGGTTGAATAATCCTAATCGTATTTCAAGAAGCATGGAATCTAGTATTTAGTCATTAAGAGTCACCTTCTGTTAGCAAATTGATACAGAACTAAGTGATCTCAAAAATACTGCCGGCCGGGGTGGCCGAGCGGTTCTACGCGCTACAGTCTGGAACCGAGCGACCGCCACGGTCGCACGTTCGAATCCTGCCTCAGGCACGGACGTGTGTGAGGTCCTTAGGTTAGTTAGGTTTAAGTAGTTCTAAGTTCTAGGGGACTGATGACTCAGAAGGTAAGTCCTATAGTGTTCAGAGCCATTTGAACCAAAAGCACTGATACTGCTTTGAGAGGAAACAACCAATGAACGTCGAGTTAGGAAGTATTAAAAACAAAGAGAAAGAGCTACTTGAAGGTTATTAAAGACTAATGATCAAACGTTGAAAGTCTTACAGAATACTGATAATTCACATTTTGCTTAATAACATAGTTTTTTAAAGAGTATTAAAATTGCATTTACGGTACTTCAGTACACAGTGAGGGATTAACACACATCGGTAATATCTCTGAAACAGCTGTTGCGAGATAGTTGCCTCTGGTGTTTTCAGCATGATTTGAATAATAGAAGACAATCACTTTATGTACCAACGCGATTTAAGCATCCGAAACTCAGAACAGTAACCTTGAAACTTACATTAATGAAAATATTGACTGTATTAATGTAAATAAGTTACTTGACTAGTTACGTCAACAGTGAGGTTACAGCTCTTCAGAAATACGCTCACTGAGTCTTACACTATTGCAAGAAAAAATATTTGCTTGGGCGTAAGGTTGAGAGATAACGTCTAGTGAAAAAAAATTTTTTTAAATTATAGCTAATTTGAAGAATATTTTAAGATACGAACTGGGAAAAGCTTGTAACTTACTAACTCAGAATTTTGACTTAAATTTAAAGGAGACACGTGGTAATTAAAGTCGAGCTCTAGCATATCAGACACATTGCTATACGGATTTAGACATTTTCCAAATGAGTGCTGTCTGTCGGTCAGACAGTATTTTCAAGATGTAGAACGGGTATATATTTGAAAACAATCAAATGCCGCAACTACTGGAGTAGTATAATACGTTTTTAATCTTTATAGAGATACTCACACCTTATAACTGTCACCTGCTTTGAACAACTGGTATTAGCTGTTTTTCTTTTTATTCTTGAGTGCCGAACTTTTTAGTTTTTGAGCTACTCTTACGAAATCAGCAGAGCGACGCACGGAAAAGCTCATTATCTAAATGAAACTGAACAAAAATTAAATTGCCTGAAGTAGTGCTAAAAAGGATAGTGTACAGGGCTTACACCTGGTAGATTGTGATAAATACTCCTTAAGAGTGTTGTCTGACTTGGTGAGTGAATTAGAAATTATCCTGAGCTAGACACATTACTGAACATTTTCGCAATTCTGTCAGTGTGCAGACTTCGAATCCCTGATTCGCATCATTACAACAGGCACAGATGAAAGCTATCCGAGAATGATACCTCCGTATTCGTGTAGCATGGGAAGTACAGGGTGTCTATAAAGCCCGCTTTATTTAAAAAACGTAACTGGGAACTATATAGAGAGACAGAATCGTGGTTTGTTTAGCAGCTCTCAAAGTATTTTTCCTTTGTTCTGCGACTTCGAGTGCAACAAAATTGCGACAGACCTGCAGAAAGCACAGTGTGCCATCTCCTACGCAAATAAAAATGTGACAACAGTGCTGATGGAATTATTGCCACCAGTATGGAAGGGCATCACTAGCGAAAGAAGTTTGACTTATTCCAAAAACCCTAAAGAGACAGTCACTCTTTAAGTGGACGGCTTTCTGTGTCTCAAGCACATGTGGAGAGTGCACACTGCATTTCAACGCAGCCCCTGAAAGTCTATTCGTCACGCGTCACACGAACTGGAGATCAGAGATCAACTGTCCATAAAGTGTTACGCGAGCGGTTATGCCTTTCAAATGGTCCAAGCATTGCAGTCAAATGATCGTCCTCTGCCGTATGCACTCGCGTGTTCCACACTGGCCTCCGTAGGTGGCGACAGTGAGTTTCTGAGAAGGTGCCTGATATCGAACGAAGCAATGTTCCACATTTCTGGACGTGTGAAACACCACAACATTAGGGTCTAGGACTACCAAAGTCCCCACAACACAAGTTAACACAGCCTTTATTGCCTGACGCATTAATGGTTGACGATACCTAACGCACGAGACGGTGACCTGGTACGGATCCCAAACACTCTAGCATTATTCAAGAATAGGTTGCACAAGCGTCCTATGTGTGTTTCCTTTACCGATAACCCAGACTTGCCTAGAATTCCCCCAATAAATCTAAGCCGAACATTCGCCATTCCTACCACAGTTCTCACATGCTCGTCCCACCTCATATCGCTTTGCAACGTTACGCCCAGGTTTTTAAACGACACGATTGTGTCAAGCAGGACACTAGTAATACTATATCCGAACATTACAGGTTTGATCTTCGTGCCGCATTAAATTAGTTGACATTCACCACACCAACTGGAAATTTGGTCTAAGTCGTCTTGTATCTTCCTACAGTCACTCAACTTCGACACCACACTGTACACCACGGCATCATCAGCAAACAACCGGAGATTGCTGCCCACCCTGTCCGCCAAATCATTTATGTATACAGGGAATAGCGGCGGTCCTATCACATTTTCCTGGGGGACTCTTGACGATATATGCCCTTACGTGAAATTTACATTGGCGGCAGTATAATCGTTCTACAGTCAGCTTGAAGTGTAGATCATTTAAATTTTTTCAATAGCTTTTCGAGAGAAGGACGTAGACTTCCTCCAGACATTCCCATTTGAGTTCAGGAAGCGTTACGACTCTCCTGCGTGAATGATTTGTTAAACGCGAAACTTAAAACTCCAGCTTTCATTTTGCTGTCTTATAATGCTAGACCAGACTGATTAACGAGTGATTACCCTCCACGCATGAAACAATGAAGCAACAAAAACTGTTGATACTGCAATGCTGATCCATACGTGGGAAGAACTCTTGTTCTACGAGCCATAGAAGGCAGCCAAACATTTATTTCTGACTTAACAAAACAACAGAGCTGCTAAACAGCCATAATCAAAACACAATGCTCTAATAGTTCCCAAGCAATGATTTTCTTTTAATGAAAGCGAGAATTTATGGGTAAATGGAACGGTCGCTACACTGCGCCAAGCAGCAGGCCAGTGTGCGCAGGGGTGCAACAGCGAGAAAGCAACATTATTTCTCATGCCCGCTAAAAGTTGTTGAAAATACTGCCAATCGTGAAATACGTCCTTTAATATACTTTTTAGTCGCAAAAAGTTTCATAAGCGTTGACATTCATTGCGAAATCTGTCGCGACATTTTTGATGCATATAGGCTGAATGTAACGTGTGGTGGAGTGCGTAAATGGTGTATCGTTTCTTTAAGAGTGGAAGGACGCGTGCTCCCGACATGACTCCGTCTTTAGTCAGCAGCGGGATAGTACATAAAATTGAAGAAGTAGTTCATGAAAATTACCGTGCCACGATATCTCAACTGTCTGACAGTTTTCCACACTTTTCTGTCAGTGTTTTGAATAAGACAGTAACCAAAGAATTAGGATACCACAAGCTCTGTCCTCGTTATGTTCATAAAGTCACTCCCGAGAGCAACAAAACTCAACAGATCACTGCTTCTCTTGACTTTGTTTCCGTTACGACGCAGAAGGAGATACATGGTACTGAACAGACAGCTCGTGACCATTACGGGTTTCCTATGTTGAAGCCGTCCGCCTCCGTAGTTGAGTGATCAGCGTAGCCGACAGTCATGCAACGGCTCCAGTCTCGATTCCCAGCCGGGTCACAAATTTTATTCGCTCGAGGGCTGGGTGTATTATCATCATAATACCGCCTCGCTTAATAGGCCAAACAAAGACACATTAATAGGTCAGCCAGAAAAGTTAGCATTTCGTTTCCCGGACGCTCAAGGGATCGTTTTTGTGGGTTTTATATCCGCCAGTGGTTACACACACACCACACACCAGCTGCAAGCAAGCACAGTGTGGAAATACGCCACTGTGGAGGAAGAAAAGCCTCTCCGCCATTTTGTTAGTAGGTGACATTCTGAGGATTTCGTGGCTGCATTAGAAGATATGTTGTAAAAAAACATACCAACCAACAATAAGTTAGCGGTTGGTAGCTGTACTGAAACTGAACTCTTTCCAATTAGGCAGCTGAACGGCCCCTCGGGATCTATCAGTCAATAAAGCAGTACGACGTTCTTTTTGTGGATGTTTAGGTGTATGGAACAGTTATCTGCAATCTAATAGGAGATGGGACATTATGAAACTGAAAGAGCCATTCATATCTAGTGAGACGGTCTCTAACATCGGTATCGTGTTGTTAACAACGTTCTGGTGCTCACTGCCCAGCTAATAAGAATTGCTGCGTCAATTGAAATGGGACGTTTTGACCATCTGTCTTGTAACCCAGGCTTCGCTTCAAGTAATTTTCATTATTTCATGCAAGTGAGAAAAGTGACTTGGTTCCCAGAGAATGTATGGCTTTAGATTACACTAGAAATTAGAACAACGGAAATTATACTAGAACAGCTTGGTAGACTAAAGGCAGCGTTTTCACGTTAAGTTTGAGATGCTTCACTACAGTCAATCAGTAGAATTAAAAGACAGTATCCCACCCGGAGGCGAGCGGCTCGATGTGTACTAGCTATGCCATAGTATCGACAGTGGCACTCATCGAGGAATGTTACATATTTTGTCGCATTTTCTTTCTAGTTTCCTTCCTAACCAAATATTAATAAGTTGAAGTCTTCGACTCGCTCAATCTAAAGTTATTTCTAAGTTATTATTAATTTCTTTAGGTAGCCAAAACACTCTAGGTGTTTTAAGAAATAATAATGGTTTTATGTTACTTGTATTGTATGGAACTGGGGACCTAGAAGCGACGAAGATACTTCGTCCCCGCCGTAGCCCACAGTGGTACACAGCCCCCACAACAGGCTACAGCAGTCCACTCACCCCACCGCCGCCCCACACCGAACCTCGGGTTATTGTACGGTTCGGCCCCCAGTGGACCCCCGGGAACGTCCCACACTAGACTAGTGTAAGCCCAATGTTCGCGTGGTAGTAATTATGGTGTACGCGTATGTGGACAAAGTGTTTGCGCAGCAATCGCCGACATAGTGTAACTGAGGCGAAATAAGGGGAACCAGCCGGCATTCGCCGAGGCAGACGGAAAAAGGCCTTAAAAACCATCCACAGACTGGCCGGCACACCGGACCCCGACACTAATACGCTGGGCGGATTCGTGCAGGGGACCGACACGCCTTCCCGCCCGGAACGCAGTGCGTTAGACCGCACGGCTAACCGGGTGGTCTAATGCTACTTGTTACAAAAATGTAATATAAAAAACGGTCATTTCAGTTACTTATGTGGTCAACAATAAATAAACGGAAACGTCATACGCTGGCACCAATCACAGCCGGCAATATTTAAGGCAGAAAGAATCTCTCAGTTCGTTAAGAAATACGGAAATGCTGGAATCTGTGTAGTTTCTATGTAGAGATGTAATACGAAGGAGTAGTTTTGCGGCTTTTATAATAAAGTCGCGTTAATTGTTCCGGTATTTTATTTGCAGCCTAACCGAGGATTGTTCCCTGGTAGAAGCAGTGCCCGAAGTACTTTCGGTTCGTGTGTTACAGGCTGGTCGACTAAAGCAGGCGATAAGAAATGTGCACGACGGCTGTGCTATCTGCGGCTACGCCGAGCCCCGCTGTGGAGGCCACACGCGCGAGACGCCCCCGTCTTCGGCAAAGCGAGTCAGAGTAGTGGCCGCACGCATGCGAAGCTCCTGCCGACGCCTCGGTTTCAAACCCGAACATCGCGAGCACCCCTTCAAGGCCGTTATTAGCGCGACGTACTAGTGTACAGCCTTTCTTTCTCGGCGCAATGACGAGTACGAGTGCGGGCGGAAGACGACTCCGCAAATAAAATAGCGAAAGAGTTGTCCGACTCAGTGCCACAGTCATGTGCTCTCATTCAGTGTTAAATGGAGGTAGCTCGTTCAAAGGCTGCTATACTGTGAGAGTATAAGCAGTTTAGGAACGTATTACGAGAGGATTACTTCGTAGGGAAAACTGTATCATCTGGACTGGCAGTTTACGGTTAATGGATCTGAAAACCAGCATACCTTTAAGATTAGTTTGAACAGCACAGTGGACTACTAGGCATTGTAGTGATATGCCTTTCTGCGACCCGTGAACTGCCTTACTCAGTCACTTATTGGGCTCTTAACAGTTTAACGGAAAATTAAAAATACGGAAAATAATGGTATTTTTTGCACGTTAACAAACATTTTGGAGTTGAAATAAGTGGTAAGTGGACAGAAAAATAAAAACACACACACACAGTTATTATTATTATTAGTATTATTATTGAGCTAAAACAAATACTGCTTATCACGCCTTTCCTGCGATGTCCGTTGACGGAAAACGGACGTTTGTTTCCCATTAGAAACAAAATGATTTCTAAAGCGGGTTTTTACGCGCCCATTAGATAGAGCTGTCCCATTTTAGAGTATTGCGATAGTCGTTTTATCGATGTACATTAACGGGAACAGTAACACAAGAAGAATGAATCGGCGAGGAAACTAATATATTGCAAACACTGACAAGAAGAAAGGATAAGGATGATCGGGCATACGTTAAGACATCAGAGAATAACTTCTGTGGCACTAGGGGCAGCAGTAGAGGGGTTGGCACTGGAGAGGAATTCGTGAGGTATTGCACGTCAGGGCGTTGCTGTCGCTGCGGTAGTACTGGCTATTCTTCGTGTTTACTGTCCCTGTTAACCCTATGACGCCTAAGCGGGGGAGGAGGGAAGGGCGAAGGGTGGCAGGGGTAAGGGGAAAGAGGGAACGATGAGGAAGGAGGGGGGAGGGGGGAGGGGGAGAGGTGAGGGTGGAAGGAAGGTGGGGGAGGGGGGAGTGTGGGTTCGCTGAACCATAACTATGTGTGTTCCTTAGTCTCTGACCGCATGAAGGTCATACAACATTTTTCCCTTTGCGTTACTATTTATTGAATATTGCCTGAAATCTTAAATTTTATAGAGAGCTGCTCCTTTGAAATCAACAGAAGGTGAAACTTATAATTTGGGTTCAATACCGCCCCTCCCCCTTACGTTTCCACGCTACAGAAAATTTTTCTATATGACCTTTTTTATTCCCACGTCCATAACAGTGCAAGTCTATTTTGCTCGTTCAGTGGGATTCTTGATATTCTCAACAATCATTTTATTTTCAGAGAAAGCGATTGTTGTTGCTATTCAGACATTGTTTGTCTTTTATACTCCCAGTGAGTTATTTTTTAGTTCCCTGCTGTTTACATTGAGATTCAGAAATATCTCAGAATACGTGAATCATCATTAGAAAGAATTCTGAATGAAATTTCAGATGATTCTAACTCAGAGAGTTAAAGTGAAGATGAAGGTGTTACGGAGTACGAGTCAATCGTGAAAGTGATGTGGATGTTAGAGAAGATGAAGATAATGTAACTTCGGGTAGTGACCATCAGGATGTGACTGTGGCCAAGTCTGGAAGAAAGTACGTAATCACAGAGCCGAGAATACCTAGGAGGTCTCTTGCAAACATAGTAAGGGAAGGGGCAAGAGTAACTCCAGCCGGTGTTTACCGTTCTCCTGGAGAAGCCTTGAAGTTACTTGTTACACCTGTCATTATGGATGTTACAGTAAAAAATTCAAATGAAGAGGCAGTTAGGATCAATGTTACTTCAACTAATGATAAATAGTTGTGTGGCTTTATAGGAATAAAGATACTTGTGGGGGCAAATAAGGACAAATCCTCAGTGTACACGATATCTGGTCACACCTGACTCGTCGGCCTGTTTACAAGGCTATTATGGCAACAGAACGTTTCAAGGAACGTATTGAAATCATTAGGTCTAATGACAAAACTATTACTGTATAAAACAGGATTGCACCTCACCGTTCATGAGATGCTTATCTTGCTTGGAGTACATAGGAAGGAGAAACTGGGCTATAACAGCATTCCTGTATGCATGATGTCAGATGCGATGAATGTGGCGCCCTATGCAGGTAAAGTACAGAGTTTGTCTAAGGAAGAACAAGATTTAGAAGCTGTTGTGAAACGTCTGGCAGTGGCTGTGAAAATACTGGTCGAAATGTACTATGAACCGATACTACACATCACATACTACAAAGTTTGTGCAGAAGGATATCTTCTGTCAAACAGGAACTACATTTCAGACATAATGAAGAATATATCAGATCGGGAGCTATATTATCAATGTTCTTGTTCGTAGATTGAACAACAGGTAGGCCATTAGTTACTTTGGTATCTTACATAGTAAAACAAAACCCAGTAAACTTGCTCATGTATCAACAATGCGTTAAGATAAAGACACTGAAGGAAGAGAGAAGAATAAAACCTAAATAAATGCATATTATAATGCCACTAAAGGTGGAATTGGTACCATTGATCAAATGCTTCCTATGTACAGCTGCTAAGAGAGGAACGGAAAGATGGCCTCTGTCAGTATTTTAGTCTCTCCGATATCTGCGCTATCAATGTATCCAGCAACATCCAAGATGGAATGAGAAGAAACATAAAAAATGGAAACTTTTTCTTCTCCAAGTTAGGTTGGAACTAGTGAAACCACTGGTAGCAGAAAGAATTACTAACCTAATTGTTCCGTCAATTAAATATATTCTGCAAAAGAAAATCAAAGAAGGGACGAGAAAGGCAGATCTGCGTCCTGAAGGGAAAGATCGCTGTACCATTTCTAAGTAAAAGAACCTGAAACAAAGAAGCAGAACCACAACTACCCCAGTTAATCAAAACATTATTGAGGACAGTGTCTTGTACGTAACACACATTCAGAAAGAACTGGGAAGTGTATCTCCTGCTTTGAAGTTGAGAACTCAAAGTAATTTGTGTAATATATCAAAGCATACTTATTTCGTATTTTAATATCCCAATTTTTATTGACTCATTGTAAGATTTTTGACTATTACCCACATTTATTGGTGACTGCCTTAATTAAAATACATAAACGTTTCTGAAAATTTTAACTTTTCATCAGTAGACTATTTTATTACAAATGGGTTCACCGATCCCCCCACCCTCTGAACCTCAGATATCCATGTTACAAAAAACGTAGGCATCCTTAGTACATACCAATAACATGAATGTCACTCTAGGCTAATCGGGGACCGCTTTATCTAATGGGCACGTAAAATTCCGCTTTAAAAATCATTTTGTCTGCAACGGCAAACAAACCGACGCCTTCCGTCGTCACAAGTCGTCACATGAAAGACTTTTTTTGTTTGGGGTATCCAGCTACATATTACGAAAACGAAACTGCAATTATCTTCCGAAACACCAGAGAAAATTCTCCTGATGACATATACTGTATATATACACTCCTGGAAATTGAAATAAGAACACCGTGAATTCATTGTCCCAGGAAGGGGAAACTTTATTGACACATTCCTGTGGTCAGATACATCACATGATCACACTGACAGAACCACAGGCACATAGACACAGGCAACAGAGCATGCACAATGTCGGCACTAGTACAGTGTATATCCACCTTTCGCAGCAATGCAGGCTGCTATTCTCCCATGGAGACGATCGTAGAGATGCTGGATGTAGTCCTGTGGAACGGCTTGCCATGCCATTTCCACCTGGCGCCTCAGTTGGACCAGCGTTCGTGCTGGACGTGCAGACCGCCTGAGACGACGCTTCATCCAGTCCCAAACATGCTCAATGGGGGGACAGATCCGGAGATCTTGCTGGCCAGGGTAGTTGACTTACACCTTCTAGAGCACGTTGGGTGGCACGGGATACATGCGGACGTGCATTGTCCTGTTGGAACAGCAAGTTCCCTTGCCGGTCTAGGAATGGTAGAACGATGGGTTCGATGACGGTTTGGATGTACCGTGCACTATTCAGTGTCCCCTCGACGATCACCAGTGGTGTACGGCCAGTGTAGGAGATCGCTCCCCACACCATGATGCCGGGTGTTGGCCCTGTGTGCCTCGGTCGTATGCAGTCCTGATTGTGGCGCTCACCTGCACGGCGCCAAACACGCATACGACCATCATTGGCACCAAGGCAGAAGCGACTCTCATCGCTGAAGACGACACGTCTCCATTCGTCCCTCCATTCACGCCTGTCGCGACACCACTGGAGGCGGGCTGCACGATGTTGGGGCCTGAGCGGAAGACGGCCTAACGGTGTGCGGGACCGTAGCCCAGCTTCATGGAGACGGTTGCGAATGGTCCTCGCCGATACCCCAGGAGCAACAGTGTCCCTAATTTGCTGGGAAGTGGCGGTGCGGTCCCCTACGGCACTGCGTAGGATCCTACGGTCTTGGCGTGCATCCGTGCGTCGCTGCGGTCCGGTCCCAGGTCGACGGGCACGTGCACCTTCCGCCGACCACTGGCGACAACATCGATGTACTGTGGAGACCTCACGCCCCACGTGTTGAGCAATTCGGCGGTACGTCCACCCGGCCTCCCGCATGCCCACTATACGCCCTCGCTCAAAGTCCGTCAACTGCACATACGGTTCACGTCCACGCTGTCGCGGCATGCTACCAGTGTTAAAGACTGCGATGGAGCTCCGTATGCCACGACAAACTGGCTGACACTGACTGCGGCGATGCACAAATGCTGCGCAGCTAGCGCCATTCGACGGCCAACACCGCGGTTCCTGGTGTGTCCGCTGTGCCGTGCGTGTGATCATTGCTTGTACAGCCCTCTCGCAGTGTCCGGAGCAAGTATGGTGGGTCTGACACACCGGTGTCAATGTGTTCCTTTTTCCATTTCCAGGAGTGTATATTTTAGGGTATTCTCTACACCTCCACCATTCAAGTGAAATCGGGTTTCACCACGTCTCCTCATCTCTAGCCATACACATTTAAAAATGCCAGGCGCGTTCCAAAAGCATTAAAACCATCCACAATGAAATGAAAGGTTTTTTTAAAAAAAATGATAGTGGGACAGAACGGGGGAAGGGGGGGGGCGGTTCTAATTGGGAATATTTGGAAGGGATTTCCAATTGTGGTATTTGACTCTCTGAAATCTTACTCAGAACTGTGGATTGCAACTATTTTTAATTATTTTCTGGGAGACTAGGACAGAGCCAAAATTGTTTGAGACTTTATGTATGTAAGAGACAGTCGATGGCTTCCTCAACAATTACTGTGTATATGTGTGCCGCATCTTTGTGTAGATAAGCAAGATCTTAAAAAAAAAAACCTCAGCTGATGAGAATTTGTTTTCTGATTATGACTGTCATCTGGGTGTTCAATCGGACCGTTCCTTACGGGGGAACAGTAAATAGGTTTTGTGGGGACGCATAGTTTTGCTTTTAACTGGATGGAGCACTCCCTGTAGACTCCGTACCACAACATTATAGTTGAGGTGTTAACATACACTGACCAGCCAGAACATGCCCACCTTTGGCACGGACAACAGCGGCGACGCGTCGTGCCATAGAAGCAGTGAGGTCTTGGTAGGTCGCTTGGAGGGAGTTGGCACAAGTCACCTAATTCCCATAAATTCAATCACATCCCCGACGTATTCGACCAGGTTCAGATATGGCGAGTTGGGGGACCAGCACATCAATTGGGGACTCGCCACTGTGTTCGTCGAACCACTCCATCGCAATCCTGGCTTTGGTCTGCAACCAGTGTACAGTATTTCTTGAAGGTCATGGTGTCTTGCTCTAGCTCAACTGGACTCAAGGATGCCCACATGAATGTTTCACAGAGCATAATGGAGCCACCGCCAGCTTGTCTCCATCTTGCAGTACAGGTGTCAAGGAGCTGTTCCCCTGGAAGATTATGGATTTGCACCCTCCCATCGCAATGATGAGATACAGGGATTCATCAGACGCCGCAACGTCCTGCCATTGTGCCAGCGTCCAGTGCCGATGGTCACGTGCTCATTTCAGTCGTAGTTTCCGATGTTGTGATGTTAACACTGGCGCATGCATGGGCCATAGGCTGCAGAGGCCCATGGTTAAGAGTGTTTGGTGCACTGTGTGTTCGAACACATTTGCACTCTGCCCAGCTTTACAGTCTGATGTTAAATGTTACTTCGGCCGAAGGTCGCTGCCTGTCCTGCCCAGCCTCCGACATCGGTAAAGGGGAGGGGGGGGGGGGGCACAGTCCACGACGTTTGGACGTGGCTTCACCTAGGTTTCGCCACTTGTTGAAGACATTCATCACAGCATTGCTGGAGCACTCGGCTCCGGAAAGCTCGTGCCAAGTCTCCAGTCCATCACAATCTGCCCTCGGTAAAACTCAGATCGCACCATCCCATCCTACACACGTTCAACCTGCTTACTACATGCACCGCGCATGAGTCTGACAAGCAGTCATTCCTCGCCAGATGACGCTGCTGTCACCTGGACGCATTTATGTAGATAGTAGGTCGGTGGTCATAATGTCCCGGTTGATCAGTGAAGATTTTTTTGTTGCAGTTTTAGGGCACAATACTGCTACGGTCATTAGCGCCCGTTCTGTGGCTTAGAGAAGGGTTAAAAAAGGAAATGGAAATCAGCAGCAATGGGAGTGAAACTCAAAAAGTGGGGAAACTAAAAAACAGAAGGAAAGCTTAGAAAACCACTATAGAAGTGGGGGATTGTTTTCTTCAAAAAGAGCTTCAAATGACCGACGTCATCCCACTGTCACTGATGAACTCGAGGACGCGATCGGCTGAACGCGTGTCATCTGCTAAAATGGAAGATATATCAGGCGACGGGGATCGCCACTGAAAAGATGTCGATGGCTAAAAAGACAGTGCCCTAACCGGAGTCTAGTTAAAATTACCACCTCCTGGCGACCAGTTCGGAAGGAAGAGGTCCAAGCACAGGGAAGAGCTTTCACGTCCCGCAATTTATTACCGGGAAGTGTAAACCAATGTGCGTGCCCCATAAAAGAACAACACGACGACAAAAACACTCCGTAGATCGGCGAAGGGAATCGTGCGAAAAGCTGGCCGGTCTTACTGGGAGAAAGGCAGAAGCTGGTTTCGATGCTCCAAGAGTGGAGGCGATCGTGACATCCTTGAAGACGTCGTTCAAGAAGGCTGGTCCGTTGAGAGCTGTAGTAGATCGCAAAATCGTCGACAAAGAGGGAGCCCAAGACAACAGGAAGGAGACAATCCATAATTGGATTTATGGCGATGGCAAACAGTACAACACTTAGCACGGAGCCCTGGGGCTCCCCATTCTCTTGGGAAAGTACGGGAGGGAGTAGCGTTCACCCGCACTTTAAATGTGCGCTCTGTCATAAACCACGAATAAAAAGGGGTAGCCGACATCGAAAGCCCCAAGAGAACAGTGTGCGGAGGATGCCTGTCTTCCAACAGGTATACGGCTCTCTCCAGATCAAAAAATATTGCTACCGTTTCGAGTTTCCTGATAAAATTTTTCATTATATAAGTGGAGAGAGCAACAAGATGGTCAACTGCAGAACGATGCTTTCGAAAACAGCATTCGGCAGGTGTTAAAAGACTGCGGGACTCCAGCCACCAGGCTAAACGGCAATTCGCCATACGCTCTAAAACCTTACATACACTACTCGTGAGAGATATGGGGCCATAGCTAGAGGGGAGATGTTTGTCCTTTCTAGGTTTCACAACAGGAACGACGATAGCTTCCCGCTGTCGGCCCAAATTCGATTATAAAGGCGAAGGAGGTAACACAGACTATGGTATGATAAATACAGCAACATTTGGACGTGGACACCATCCGGTCCTGGGGCGGAAGAGCGAGAAGAACAGATGGCGTGTTGGACTTCACGCATAGAGAAAACGGTATTATAGCTTTCGCAATTTTGAGAGGAGAAAGCAACAGGTCGCACTTCCGCTGCACGTTTCTTCGGGAGAAAGGTTTGCGGGTAATTTGAAGAGCTCGAAATCTCAGCAAAGTGTTGACCCAATGAGTTAGAAATTGCAACTGGGTCCAGTAAGGTATCATGCGCGACAGTGAACCCAGAGATCGGGGAGAAACTAGGCGCGCCAGATAACCGTCGAATTCGACTCCAAACTTCTGAGGAGGGAGTGAAGGTGTTAAAAGAGCTAGTAAAGAAGTCCCAGCTTGCCTGCTTGCCATCGCGGATACGCGACGGCATCGTGCACGTAACTGCTTATAGCGGATACAGTTGGCCAAAGTAGGATGGTGGCGGAAAACACGCGAGCAAGTCTCAGCCCGCGTATTGCGTCACGGCACGCCTCGTTCCACCAAGGAACTGGGGGGCGCCGGAGCAAATCAGAGGTGCGAAGTATTGAACGTTCCGGGGCTCTAAGAATAACTTCTGTAACATGAGTGAGCCGATCGTCGCCGCTAGTAAAGTGACGGTCATCGAATGTCGCTAGAGAGGAAAAAAGTGTCCAATCGGCTTGGGCAAACCTCCAGCGTCTCGGGCGCATAGATGGCAGGTGTGGCTGCAATCGAAGGATACATGGAAAATGGTCACTCGAGTGTTTATCAGCAAGAGCGAATCATTCAAAACGCCGAGCTAGCTGAACAGAACCAACCGAAAGGTCCAAATGAGAGAAATTTGTCGTGGAGGCAGACAAAATGTAGGTTCCCCAGTGTTGAGGCAAACAAGATCCGCTTGGTGGAAGAGGTCAATCAATAGAAAGCCTCGTTGACAAGGACGCGGAGATCCCCAAAGCAGTTGGTGGGCATTGAAGTCCCCAACCAGCAAATGGGGGGGGGGGGGGGGGAGCTGACCAAGAAGATGAGGGAAATCAGCTCTTGCCATTGGTGTGGACGATGTAGTGTATACAGTACAAAGAGAGAAGGTATATTCAGAAAGGGCAATATGGCAGCGACAGCTTGGAAGGAACTGTTTAAGGGGATTGGGTGATAATAGACAGTATCATGGAGAAGAATCCTAAGTGCCCTGTGTACCGGAGTGCCATCAACAGAGGGAAGATCAAACTGGACTGACTGGAAATGAGGGAAAACAAATCGATCATGGGGATGCAGCTTTGTTTCCTGAAGACAGAAGATGACCAGGGAGTAGGACCGTAAGAGGATCGACAATTCATCCCAACTGGCTCTAATGCCGCGGATATTCCAATGGTTAATTGTCATAGGGTGGACAGAAAAGGGAAGAATCTTACCATGGTTGCTCTCAACGACTGCTGAGATCCGGTGGCCGACAGCGTGGAATGGCATTCAGCCAAAGGCAAAAGATCCTGATCCATAGGTTGTTTTGGGGCAGCTCTTGCCACCAGCGATCAGCCAGTTGATCGGCCGCCAGCAGTGCGCCTTGGCTACATGGAAGACGGCCGAGGGCTGTTACCACCAGGTGGCGCTGTAGATGAGACACGTCGTGGCGGAGGAGGAGAGTAATTCTGTTTCTTATAAGCCTTCCTGAAAACAGGACGTTGAGATGAGGCAGGAATCGATGGTTGTGAAGTCAGGGTACGTAAAAAATCTTCGCGAGTAGGTTCTGTTTTGGAAGTCCGGATGTCTGATTTTGGGGCTCGTGATTTAGCAGGAGCCGATGAAGGGTGAGACGTAGAGCGAGCAGGTGATAGTGGGGAGGTTGAACGGGTGATCTTTGTGCTGGCCGATCTGACGACTGAGGCACTAAATGTGTGATCACAAGTCTGCGTGGCTTCCTCCTTAGTAGGCCGAGGAGGTGCAAGGACAGTGTTATATTTACCTGCTGGGGGCACAGTGGGCTTTCGACTGACAAATAACATACGAGCAGCAAATGTAGACACCTTTTCCTTCATTCTGATTTCCTGAATAAGTCGTTCATCTTTGAAAATTGGGCAATCTATAGAGGAAACAGCGTGGTGCCCATACAGTTTTTGCAACGAGAGGATGGAGGCGGACAAGCTCCCTCATGGGCATCCTTGCCACATGTAACGCATTTGGCCAGATTGGAACACGACTGGCTGGTATGATTAAACTGCTGACACCGATAGCAATGCATAGGGTATGGGATGTGTAGCAGTGGAGTTCGCAGCAATTTTTGTGCCTGGAGGGTACTGACTGTTTCTAACAAGGTGACATTTCGCAATCGGGACACCTTTCTGAGTAATGAAAGGGTTGACAGTGGAGAAGTCTTGACCTTTGTCCGACTGAGGAACAACAAGGAACTGTGGCACTGACGGAAAAATTGTCCATGGCTGAGACTCATTTAACTTTTGCTTGTGAGCAGAAATTGTACACGTAGAGGAAACCATTGCGGAAGTATCCCCCATGATTACCGGCGTCTCCGATGGCGCGCTCCTTACTTGTGGGGGGGCCCTCTCTGCAGGCACTCCCGCCTCAGGTGATTGTTCACACCTCAGGTCACACCACCTGAGAAACTGACGGAGGGACCAATTGGTACGTTTGGAAGATACCAGCTTGGACAATCACCGCTCCCTGGGCCTGGCCGTTACCAGGGAGTACATATGTGTCCTACCTGTCTACATGGGGGCGGGGAATTACGTGTTACCCCGTCACAGGCTACGCATGGGAACGTGTAGGTCGGCCTTCAGACACGCACAGGCAGGAAAGGAAGAGAAAGGGAGGAACAAAGAAAAAGAAATAAGAGAGGTCTCAAATGCACAGCAGAGGAGAGGGCAAAGAGAAGAGGCAAGGGAAAGAGAAGGACAAAGGTAGGACAGACTTTCCAGCATAGAGAGCGAAGAAGAGAGACTATGCCTTACAGTTACAAGTCTCCATCTCCGGACATAGGCACAAAACATACTCCCAAAGAGGGAGAAGGGGAAGGGAAGAGGCGGAGATGAGGGGAGGGGAGGATGGGGGATGGGGAAGGATGTGGAAAAGGAAGCTATACAGCCCCGAAAGGAAAGAGCCGCACTAGCTCGGGGTCCCGTGCTCGCCACGCACTTATCTACAAAGAGAGTTGTGGAACCCCTGGGGGCGGGGGGGCAGTGCAGTGTAGATCTTAGTATTTTCCAAGACCCCAGTTGACACGAGAAGTTGCGCTTGAGTTTTCGCAATGTTCTGTCTGGAACAGTAATGAAAGTTTTATGCTAGTGGTCATCAAAAGATTTTGCTCAAGAGCCAATACTGTCATTACAGTGCGGAAACCGTTGCCACATACATACCGATCTGATTATTAACTGTAACCTACATAAATTGAATCTTCAATAGACTACCTACTGTAAGGGCGTCACAAGATGGTCGCTGGCGCCTAAATGGCCACTGACCGTTGACAGCAGTTTGGAAGATACCAGCTTGGACAATCACCGCTCCCTGGGCCTGGCCGTTACCAGGGAGTACATATGTGTCCTACCTGTCTACACGGGGGCGGGGAACACTATGTCGACTGTTCTGTTTCAGATTGCTGCCGACCTCAGCGGTGCCACTGTAATCGACTGACGAAGTGCTGCTGTTTTAGCTGCATGAGAGGATGATTAATACCAGTAACTGTATTTATATCTACATGGACTATGCATCATGAGACGAGCACACAAATTTTTATTAAATGTTTTGAACGTAATTTCTCGTCTCCTAATAGCGTTGTATTTATTATAGTAGTCTTCATTCAACTCCACATTCCTTTTCACGTTGACACCGCAGTCAAGCCCAGATCCAATAGCAGGATCGCCAGTGAAATGCAACACTTAGCATTGAAAGCACGCTCTTCACCAACACCAACGTACAGCTGGAACAGAATTAACTTCCTGGATGGAGAGACCGCTATTTATACAAACATCTAATGTTGCAGAAAATAAGAACTTAAAGTATTTCAAAAACCTTCGACAAACGATAAACACTGAACAACATATAAATGCTGGTAGTTGGATTTGGAATGGTGATTTGCAACAACATCCAGTGCAGATAATCACTACACTAGACTGCATGCACCATGACACGCAGTACTGCGCAACGCATTTGAAGATGAACCTGTCTACAATGCGCGTTAACGAACCCATGTTACTCCCATCTGAAATTTAAAACCACAGCACCTAATCGCTACAGCTGAGTTGTCGGAACAGGAAGAACAATCCCCTTCTCACATTCAGTACTGCAGTGGGCGCGATTGCTTACCATCTGCCTTTGAGGTAAGCGGTCAACTTTACTTAGCTCACGGCCGAGTACACGAACATCAATTACAGTTAAGCACATCTTAAAATACTGTCTCCAAGTTTTTTTTTTTTTGTTACTACGCAGGAAAATTACGCTCTTAAGAAGTTCCTAACATTAGTTCACGGTTTTGTCTAATTCGGCTGTTATATGTTAGACGCTTACTATCACAAAATACAACTGAAAACCGCGGGTCGCACGAATACTTTATTCCAGCCGCATGCGGCCCGTGAGTTGACGACCACTGTTTCATACCGTAGGCACCAAGCACACCGACAGAGCTTCAAGAAAAAAATTTAAACCGCATATACAGTTATTGTAGTGAGGTCAGTGACTAAATATGCCCGTTCGCCAAAATCTGAAGTGCCTGGAAGCAGGTGATCGCCATCAGGAGCGGTCGAAGAGGCTGCGGTAACTTTATAAGACCACCAGTAATCACGATATTCCAGCAATTTACTGTCGTCATATTAACACAGTTTATTTTCAGTAATGTGTGTACACATTTGGTACCCTATATTTCAATCTAGTGCACTCACCGAATATGTCTTATTACTTTATGTAGAAATACTTCCATAATAGAGGCAGGCGACCATTGAGTTGTGCCGAATGTGTCAAGCAGTTATTCTAAATAAATATGCAACTCAGTAAAACAGAAGTAGTATTCACGGAATATGTCTTAAGCAGTTATTAACAAGAAATATGCAGCTCAATAAAACAAAGTAGTATCCACAGACCTTCCCTGCCAATTAAAACTGTATATCGCTGATACCCAAATCTAGATTCGCATCGTATACTGCGTACGACTAAGCATGTCTGAAAGCAGTTGCTGCGCGGATGTTAAAGAACGTTACTGAATAAACTTCTCTGTTGCTTTTTTCGTCAACCACCCCGCCCCCAGTGATTTCGTAATGTCGTAAAAAGTGCGAATCTAATCTATTTTTTCACTCTTCCTAGATGAGGTAACTTTCTGCGGTTATACACATCGCGCCACACTAACAACATTGCGTATCAGAACAGAATCCTACGGAAATTTAAACCTTACGCTGCGCGAAGGTCTTTAAAAGGATACTCACCCTGTACTCCGCACGTACACAGCGCTAATGGCCAGTGATTGCATCACGGTGTTTCCTGGGTGAACGCAGGACCATCGATTGACACGACGGAAGCGAAAATTTATCTTACTCTTACGTCACTACTCTGGAGGGTGGAAGACTGGTGGGGGCTCATGAATGTAAGGAGCAGACTGCAACTCACGTATTCCACATTGAAACTAGTTGTATTACAAAAAATTATTTCCGTCTTGATCGCAATTTCTTTTTTCAACTTTTATTTTTTTTAAATACAAACAGTGTCTCGATCACTTCAATCCAATGATGTTAACATTTCTTGAAACTTTATTAGAAATTTGTAAATAAATCTCCTCCTCCAGGGTCTGTCAATTCAGAACTTTCTCCGGTGTATGTGGTTCTCCAGTACGTATAAAGCTTGTAATCCCTGTCTGCCTACGGGGGCAATTCAGGTATTCTTGCACAGCTACCACTAGCGGCTGTCGGGCGATCTTATCTTGTGGATAAATTACGACTTTTAGTTTCCTAACAGTGAAACTGTAGTGAATGCTACTACAGTTGTATGTTTCGTCTGCATTTAGAGGGCCCGCGTTTGTAGCAGGCGATGCCCTTCCTTCTCTGACAATATAGCCGTGATATCTTCTTCGTATAATACTCTAACCCACAGAGTTCTGTAGCAGTTAATGACATACCCTTCACTATCTGTATGCAATTAGGCAAAAAATAAAGGTTTGTTTAATTTGTACGTGCCACTTCATAAAGTGTTACAAAAATTATGTACAGGATACATAAATAAATTCTGAGCTAATGTTAACGCTGGTGAAGTCAAAGTAACTTTAATAGAATTAGTTTTTCACACTATCGTGAGAGACACGAAAGCTATGTGTGTATCTTAACGACGTACCGCCCAGAACTCCGGCCCGTAGTCCGTCACAAAAGCTTCATTGGAGTCATAAATCAGGCTATTGTCCTATGTGGTCTAACTTCAAATACGCATAATGTGCATGTATTCTTACACTCTGGTACCATTATTTTTTAGTAACGCTTGTGATCAAAGTTAAATACACATTAAATCGGCAATTCTTTTTATAAGATGACTATCGTTTAACACATTAACTAACAGAAAGCATATCGTTCAGTAACTCTCTATAGTCGTGCGAAAGAAAAAAAAGTTCCTCGGCACTATCGATGATCCAAGACGAATTTATTTTTGTTGCCAGTTTAGTAAACACGAACTCCAAAACAAAATTAACTATTACGCACCATTTATTTTCTGATGTCACAGCTGGGTTAATTTCTTGGGGGTCTTTCTTCCACCACGTGATTTCGTTACTACATAAGCTTCTTCCTAGGCACACCCTTATTCTCATCCGTATTCCAATAAACAAAGTACGCATTTTATCCACTAGAACGTTGTTTCCAATCATTAACATTAAAAATGAAACGTCATATTCTTCACATACATGAACTTGACTACAAATTCATTTTAGGTTGTCTGAGAAACTCTAGAGAGTTTACGACAGAATTGTCACAATCGAATCTGTGTGAATAAATGACGAAGAAAAAAAATTACACCACTCTTGTTAGTATGGTAACTTTTATGTATGTATCGTCCATATTTGCAGAATAACAACACACATTCAATGTAAAGAACAGTTGGGCGATCTGAATGTTCCATTGTTTACCACACGGCCTGTATCAATACATATTTACCATGTGAAAAAAGTTTTGAAAAAGTATGAGAGTGCGGAGCGACGGAGTAAACGCTGTCAAGGATTAGCTTGAGTATATCCATCATCATCGCTGCGTACTAAGAATTTTTTTTAACTAAAAACTCGAAACAATTGAAAGAACGAAAGAAAACTATTTATATAAACAACATTTTAACATACTAAGAGTACTTCTGGAATGGTATTTCTAAACGGGATTCGATAAAAAGCGTTTCGCAATCACTAGTGTCGTGCACATGTGTTACGATAACTATGCCGCTTGTCATCGAGTTTGCGTTGAACGCTTCCCACGTATGTAGAATTTCTTACCAGAAGACACCTATGATGCAATATTTTGTAAGAGTTCATAAATCTGGACAAGAATGTCCATGTGAACGCTTTGAGGTTGGTTGGTTGGTTTGGGGAAGGAGACCAGACAGCGTGGTCATCGGTCTCATCGGATTAGGGAAGGATGGGGAAGGAAGTCGGCCGTGCCCTTTCAGAGGAACCATCCCGGCATTTGCCTGGAATGATTTAGGGAAATCACGGAAAACCTAAATCAGGATGGCCGGACGCGGGATTGAACCGTCGTCCTTCCGAATGCGAGTCCAGTGTCTAACGAACGCTTTGAGGTTCCATCGACCTGTCAACAAATACACGACACCCAAGTGCTGATTTATATTCTTCCTTCTTACAGGTTAATCATCTTATATTATAATCTCTTAAACCTTGAATGAAGTCATAGTGAAGTTAAATACAACCACCGTAAAATGATAAAAACAAACCATGATCTTACACTCAGTAGGCATGCTGCCTTTAGCGAAACACAGTGAATATTTTTTCTTTTTTTTCCTTTAGTCGCCAGTCAAACAATAGTATAATTATCAATTTCGTCTTATTACCGATTTAACAGATGTATTCAGGTACGTGTAGTTCTGTACAGTATTTAGTTTCCTAGTAATTTGCTACCACTTTTTCCTTCCTTTTTGAACAGACCTGATGCTGACAACATCGTAATAAGTCGAAAGCGATAATGATACCATTTGAGAGCCCTGAGGCACAAATACACAAAAAAAAAGCAGACCTGAAACATAGTGGTGGAAAAAATCCTAGGATGTTACATTAGGTAAATTGGACGTCACACGTCGCTAAGGGAGACGATGGAATAGTGGCTGCTGGGAAACGTTCTGTAGCCCATATTCAAAACAGAATTTTGGATTCAGTTTTCGAGTGCGGATAAAATTGTAAAGCACTACGTAAAAGTTAAATAGTGACCACCTCTTCCCTTGTTTTTGTAGTTTAAGTACGGTATAGGTGCATAATATGCACCAAAATACTAGTAGGAGATTTATCAATTACGTAATACATCAATTCTTAGTTTATCATGTAGTTTTAAGAATTTACGTAGAAGAAATTCATTAAAATTTGAGTGAATTTTGGCTGTGATACATTCCTAATGAAATCAGCAATGGCTGAGCCAGTCACAAAGCAGAGTTCAGGTTTCGTCAACATCACGTGTACTAAATTAGAGCAAATTTCATCTGCTACGAACGTAGGCATCGGGCTACGCAACACATCCATCTGTTACCAAAATCTTTATTTCTTAATCACATTCGTTCTGTTCAGCAACTCGCAACCAAAGCGTAATTTTGCAACCTGACCTAGACCTAGGGCTACACTACAGATCAGTCCATCACCGCAACTAGGTGAGGGATGACGGCGCTGTCGCACTGTAAGCGGGACATGGCCAACACCTGCGAGTAAACACTTTGTATCTAGCAAGCTTACAGTTGCAAATGCGTCCACCTTCCGGTGGCCGATTGTTTGCGATCGGCGAGTACCGGTAAGCAACCTGCCGTGCTGGAGCGGCGCCTGCGGCGGCGTCTCGGGTGGTGGGTACCCACCTGTAGCTGGTTCCGGCTGTGGCTGCGTCGGCGGCCGCTGCACTCGCTCACAGGATGGCACGGGACAGACGGCAGACAGGTGCACGAGGCAGAACCGTACTGTTCGCGAGGACTGCGCCGAACACAGTCGGCCGCTTCGACGCGCGTCCGCCTCGGGGTGGCGGCGCTACTGTCGCCGTTGTGACGTTCTCTTCGGGGCAGTCCCTGCCACCATCGGCGGCCACAGCCGTTCACCACACGTTTTCCCGCCTACGCCGACTCACATCCTGTGAGAGTGTTCAGCAGCGTGCCAGATTTCACGCCTTTGCATAGGTTGCAACTGCTTTGTCGAAAATCGCTTTTTTCTACACCTACGAATACATCTGCATTGTAGATTATCTGTAAGAAGGTGGCAGAGTTACAGGTGTAACAGAGGAAATATTGTATCCACCGTCATTCCTGTCATACTAGGGGATCTTAATTAACAACGAAAACTGACGCGGGTACAAAAATACGATAAAACTAACAAAGCTGTCCCGGTAAACATGGGTCCGCGAGGGAGCTGCGAAAGTGTGGTTACTTGTCGCCACACATTTCAGCGTGACATATTGTCCTAGTTAGTACAAACCAGTAAACACCTAATTCTTTAAGGAATCGGACTCCCACATATAAGGCATCTTTAAATTTCCAATTACGTTACACACGAGTAATGAATTAAATTTTGACGTTAGGCATGTAAGCGAGAAAGAACATTTTGTTTGCAGTTTACTGGAAGTCGCTAAGCGCTCTCATTATAAAGCACTTGATCAGTATACTCTGGGTAATAGGGGTTACGTTTTAAGCAGAAGCTAGTTTTTCAAGTCTCCTGAACCGTGTGTCGTACACTGATGTAATTTTCCAGGCACATTTAGTGCTACATGTGGACACTGGCCGGTCGGTGTGGCCGTGCGGTTCTAGGCGCTGCAGTCTGGAGCCGGACGACCGCTACGGTCGCAGGTTCGAATCCTGCCTCGGGCATGGATGTGTGTGATGTCCTTAGGTTAGTTAGGTTTAATTAGTTCTAAGTTCTAGGCGACTGATGACCTCAGATGTTAAGTCCCATAGTGCTCAGAGCCATTTGAACCATTTTTTTGTGGACACTGCCTGCATAATGTGTCGCGAATATAGTTAGTAGGGGAAAAAAACTGAACGTCATGCCTGATGCAGCAGTCTTTTTGCATGAACAGCGGAAATGTAGTAAGTGTTAAACCTTTTTCCTTTCATTTTGAGGTCGGTGTCCGAGAGAAAAAAATTAAGTGAAGGTTTGAAATTCTGTATAAAGTTTGTTGCAAATCAACAAGTGCTCTACTTCTCAAATACTGGATCAGTGCTGTCTGAGTATTTGCACACGGTCAGCTACGCCGCCTCAGTGCGTACGAGGTGCGGTTATAAGTGGAGTATTGCTGTAAAACACTGTAATTCAAAAACTTATTTATTTAGTTACTGTCACCCTCGATACTCGCCTCCTCTATGCCTACATCGCTCCATGCGAATATTCAATTGATAGAACCAGTGCTAGGAGTCTTCTTCTACGAGCTCCTTGATGACGTGTGCCGCTATCTCTTTCACTGCTTCAGCGAATGGAAATATCGTTCCTTTTAACGCAGATGGTGCTGCGTGCTAGGTCAGGCGAATAAGGTGGAAGGTCTAACACTGGGATGCGCTACTTCGCTAGAAACCCATCACCAGACAATGCGGCGTGAGCCGGTGCGTTGTCTTGGCGCAGAACCCATGGCTTGTTGTTCCACAATTCGGATCGTTTTTTCCTTATTTTCTCATGGAGTTGAGCAGGAACCTCAAGGTAGTAGTGTTGATTAATAATCTGACCTTCAGGAACCCAGTGAAGACACACAATTCCATGAACATCGTGAAAAACAATCATCATCTCTTTGAATCTTGATCGTCTCTTTCGAGTTTTTTTTGCTCTCGGTGAAGTTGCGCCCTTCCAGTGCATGGGTTAGAGCTTAGGCTTTGGATTATTAGTGAAAAACAAAGATTTTTCACGCCCTATCACTCGTTCCAAGAAATTTGGATCATTTTCGTGATATTCAAAGTGTCAAAACAAGCACTTCCGCGAATTTCTTTTTGCTCGACCGTGAGAATTTGCGGCAACAGTTTCCCCCACAGTTTTTCCATGTTAAATTGGTTATGTAAAATTTGCCTTACGCATTCTTTGTCAATACCTACCTTTCAACTATCGATTGAATACTCGAACGATGGTCAGATCGAATCAGATTATCTACTTTTTCGATATTTTCATCTGTTTTTGATGTTGAAGGGCGTCACGGGCCTGAGTCGTCTTCAACATATTGTCGATCGTATTGGAAACGCAAGAACCAGTCAAAACCAACGCATACATGATACACAATTTTTCCCATACACTTCTTTTAATAAAAGATAGGTTTCAGTAGCAGCTTTCCAAGTTTCATGTGAAACTTCACGACAGTTCGTTGTGCTGTCGTTACACGTATCTCTTTTTTTTAACAAAATAATAACTCTTACACAAATAAAGGCCACGACCACATTAATTTGTCTACAGACACCAGGGATGTCGCATTCGACTGAGAAGGTTCCTCGCTTTACAGCTATTGGTAGTTCACTTTGGCGCATGCGTACTTATTCTGTGACAGCATCAGTCCGGTTATTTTATAGTCACACTTCATACATACATTCTATAACTGTAATACCTGTCTTACTGTGTTGAACATTTTACAGATTATGTCAGTGTATTTTTTTAATTTGGTCACTATTTATGATATATGAAATACTGAAAATCAAATTTCTTTTGCTCCTGGAAGCCGTAAGGTAGACAACTTCCAATCTAACTGGGCTCAAGTGTCGCCCACCGGCAACCTTAGGAAAAGTATAATGTTACCTCAGCAGATTTACAGAACATCGATGCCTGGGCTCGACTCTGTAGCGAATTATTAACTCTCCCAAGCAACCCCGACCATCCCATAAATCTCGCTGCTCCATTTCTTCTACCTTATTAATGAGAGTGCTGTACATTTCACTTTTGAGATGACCCCCAGACAGAAAAATACAGAGGTGAAGTGATGTTGGAAGCTATGATACAGGCCCTGCCCGAACTGTCCATCTCGGACCGCATTACATCAGCAACAAACCGCGCCAGTGAACCATCACGCATGTATCACATGCCCCAACCCTAGATCACTGTTGAAATTGGAGCACAGCTAAACAAGGATTGTTTACATTTATAGGTTCGTTCTCACTAGGCCAATACATCATACTGATTTCTGTGACGCCTTGTAACCACACATTTGCAGTTATCTCACAAACGGCTCATTTGTAGATCCACGTTTACTGGAATGTTATCTCTTCTATAGTCAGATACTCTCACCCGTCAGTTTCCGCTATTAATTATAGCACACCACGTACACTGATCAGCCAGAACATCATGAACACCGGCGTGTTAGCGATATAAACCCGTCCAGGTGATAGCAGCGTCAAGGCGTGCGGTCTTTCTGTCTTTGACCGAGGGCAGGTTGTGAAGGCCCAAAGCCTCGGCGTGAACATTTCGGAAACTGCGCGACTCGTCGGGTGTTCGAGGAGTGCTGTGGCGAACGTCTTCAGAACGTGGCGATACCGACGTGAAATCACGTCCAAATGTCGTTGGGTTGGGTGGTCACCACTCATCACAGATGTCAGACGTCGTACGGCGTGCTGACTGGTAAAACAGGACAGACAGTGAACTGTGGCGGAATAACATCAGATTTTAATACTGGGCGGAGTACAAGTGTGTCTGAACACACAGTGCGCCGAACACTACTGACGACAGGCCTCCGCAGCCTTCGACCCAAGCATGTGCCAATGCCAACACCGCAACATCGGCAGCTACTACTGAAATGGGCACGTAACCATCGGCACTGGACATTGGTGCAGTGCCAGAGCGTTGCATGGTCTGATGAATACCAATACCTTCTTCATCATGCCGATGGGAGGGCGCGAATCCGTCGTATTCCAGGGGAACAGCTCATTGACACCTGTAGCGCGGGACCAAGACAAGCTGGCGACTCCATTATACTCCGAGGAACATCCACGTGGACGTCTTTGGATCCAGTGGCGCTCGCTCAAGGCACCATCACGTTCGAGGAGTATCGCGCAGCCCTTCATGACGGTCATCTTTGCCGGTGGCAGTGGTATTTTTCAACAAGATAATGCGCCATGTCACAAAGCCAGGAGCATGAAGGAGTGGTTCCAGGAACACAGTGACGATTTCCAATTGAAGTGCTGGCCCCCCACATCGCCAGATCTGAACCCGGTCGAACACATCTGGGACGTGATTAAAGTGGCGTCAGAGCTCATCGCCCCCCTCCCCGGAATTTTCTAGGTGATTTGTGAGTGCAAATGTGGTGCCAGCTCCCTCCAGAGACATACCAAGACCTCATTGCTTCCATGCCACGACGCGTCGCCGCTGTCATCCACGCCAAAGGTGGACATATTGGCTGTTAGGTAGGTAGTCATAAGGTTCTGGCTGATTAGTGTACAGCTATGAACCATATGACGCGTACAATGTAAGTATGGCAAGCAACTGGGACTCCATTACTCGAAAATGTAAAAACAATTTCTTGAAAATTAGTAATTATTCCACTGCAAATAAAATGACAATGAACAAATATAAAACACTCAGTTCTGTCCTACAGAGAACTTGAAAACACTGTCAGAAAAAATTAATGAGACAAAATACAAAAACGTCACAGAAAAATTTAAATCATCAGGTGCTTATACACGGTCCAGTCACAGTAATACGACCACCATCTACGTTCGAAGTCAACGTGTAATAACCATTCACATACGGCAGGTGGTAGCGCTAGCAATGGAGAGTATAAAAACGTGTCGGGGGAAAGCTGATAACAGTGCAGTTGCTGTCGTAATGCGGAAACGGAGTGATATTTCGGGGGCCAGAAGGGCATGATCATTGGCTTTTGGGCCAAGAGTGGAAGCGTTTCCGAAACGGCTAAGTTTGTAAACTGTTCGCATGCCGCCGTGGTTAAAGTATACCGTGCATGCTAAATGGCGCTACCCAAAATCGACACCAAGGCAACTGCGGTGCACCACGGGCCACAGATGACAGGGGTGTACGACGGCTGCGGAAATGAGTACGGGCGAATACACGGGCAACTGTTGATCAACTGACCGCTCAGATGAACCAAGAGGCTACCAGTAGTCTCTCCTCAACGATCGTTCAGCGAACGCTGCTGAGTATGGGCCTCCGCAGCAGACGCCTGTTCCACACACCCATTCTGACTGTTGTTCATCGCCGACGAAGGCTAGAATAAGCATGCCAGTACTGCAACTGGACATGGCGACAAGTTGCCTTTCCAGATGATCACGTTTTATGCTCCATCGGACAGAGAGCCTTTGTTTGGCCTGTACTGCCCTGCATCAATCGTCACAAGGATACAGGCCGGAGGAGGAAACGTTACGGTTTGGGGGATATTTTCGTGGCATTCCCTGAGTAATATCGTCATTCTGAAAGGCACAATGGATCAACTCAACTTTCAGTCTATCGCTGGAAATGAAATATATGTAGTATATATGGTTCTTGGGCGAGACGTCGGATGTCATAGTGAAAACTCCACAATATTTCGTCAGCGCAACTGGCCGACATCTTCAGGTGCGACGAACACACTGCTAAGGCAAGACCAGAGCTCCCTATTTATGCCTTATGCCAGTCTTAGGCAGGAAGTACGCATGCGTGGAGGCGCCAAATTCGATGACCAATAGCGACGATATCAACCGATAGCTGGAAGGACAGCAACGCCACTTACAGGATGAAGAAGCGCCGCCACTCTGCGCTGCCATCGGCCGCCCCAGCGACCTCTGTCGGAAGCCGCAAGCAAAAATACGCGTCCGCGTAGGCGCCTCGTTTATCCTCCCGTTGTCAACAGGATATTTATGTTGGTCGCGAAACGTCATCCGTCTTATGACCAACAGTACTCCTCTCTCCTCGAAGTGACTTCAATATGGCCAGTGCTGGATCCCAAGCTGTACTAAGCTGAAAGCCCGTGTCTCTGTTTACAAGATTCGTCGAGCTACGAATTTCCACTGCTTCCCTAATAACACTGTCCCAGTACGAACTCGTCGATGCGAGAAATTTTGTATATTGATAATTCATAGAATGGCCTATGCTGAGACAATGCTCCGCCACTGCAGACTTTTCTGGTTGCTCCAGACGAGTGTAGCGTCGGTGTTCAGTGCATCTCTCTTCTACAGTGCGACAAGTTTGTCCGATGTACGACATGCCGCAGTTACAAGAAATCTCGTAAACACCGGGTCTTCTTAGGCCAAGGCAGTCCTTAGATGAGCTCAAAAGAGCTCTGAGTTCTGCCGGCGGACGAAAGACACACTTATCTTTATGCCTCTTCAACAATCTTCCTATTTTTGAAGAGACACCGCCGATGTATGGCAAGCTGACCATTCCCCTTTGTTCTTCGCCTTCTTCCACTTCCTCAAGTTGGGTAACCCGCTTCGGTTGTAAGGCACGGCGAATCTCCCGTTCGGAGTAGCCATTTTGTTGGAAAGTGGTACGCAGATGGAGTAGCTCATTGGATAAGCTGTCTGAGTCTGATATGGCTCGTGCTCTGTGAACCAACGTCCTCAGTACGCCACTTCGTTGCGAAGGATGGTGACAGCTGGTGGCCTGTAAGTATAAGTCCGTGTGCGTTGGTTTACGGTACACTGCGTGACCTAATGTGCCATCTTCTTTTCTCCGTACCAGCACGTCCAGGACAGAGGTCGCTGGGGCGGCCGATGGCAGCGCAGAGCAGCGGCGGTAGCCTCCGCGCGTGCGTCGAAGTCTTTGGTTCTTCATCCTGTAGGTGGTGTTGCTGTCGTTCGAGCTATCGGTTGATATCGTCGCTATTGGCCATCGAATTTGGCGCCTCCACGCATGCGCACCTCGTGCCTAAGACTGGCATAAATAGGGAGCTCTGGTCCTGCCTTAGCAGTGTGTTCGTCGCACCTGAAGATGTCGGCCAGTTGCGCTGACGAAATATTGTGGAGTTTTCACTATGACATCCGACGTCTCGCCCGAGAACCATATATACAACATGTCTGTCGGGAAAGCCTCAAGCAACACGAAATATATGAAGTTTATTTTTCCTCGGTATGATGGAATCTATCAGCAGGACTATGAAACGTGCCACACAGCTTGTAGTGTATGTGCGTAGTTCGAACCCCGGTTTTAAGCCTAATCGAGAAAATGTGGGACTACATAGACCAGGCTGTTCACGCAATGGGTCCTCAACCTTAAAACTTAGTGAAGCTGGCCACGGCACTGGAATCGGCATGGCTCCAAATACCGGTCGGTACCATCCAGAACATCATTGACTCTCTTCTTGCAGGTCTACCTTGCAAGAGGCGATTATTCAGGATTCTAACTAGTGGACACATTGATGTGACTGGACCAGGTGTTAATAAGACTTTTAACTGTAAATCGTATGGCACAGATCTTCTGAAATACTATCTGCTACTTTTCATTACGGATATTAGCAGACTGCTGACTTATTTCCATTTAGTAATGTCATATTCTAGGATAAGAAAACATCAGAAAGGAACTTTTTGTTGTGGAAAGCTTGTAATAATTACTACATTTGGTGGCTACTCTAGGACATTTTGTAAACAGCTGTTTAAACAATAGGAAAACTAACAACACCATCACAGTACATTATTCACCCGTCTATGAAGCTTGTTGGTTTGTTGTCATCCATACACGCAGAACAAAATAAGTTGCAGGCTATTTGTAGAAGCGAAGGAGCTGTACAAGACAGAGGCTAAATTCATAGCTTTTTATCATCATCAACAACAACAACATCACTTAGTGCACATAAACAGGCCATCTAGGCTCATGCCAAAAGAAGAAAAAAATACATAAGCGTGAAACTTAACGAAATGATCAACATACCCTGTCCACGAATCATTAATAAACAGATTTTTAGCATCACAAAAATTGATTTTATATTTTTGCCCATTTACTTCTGTCTCGCGCATCCTCAATGCTGACTATTGGATCTGCTTCTTACAGTGTCATGAATTTCTGTCTTTCCACCTCGTTCGCGGACGACCTCTTGGAAGTCTACCAGTTGGCTGATGTACTAATATTTTGTTAGGGAGGATACCCTCTGCTCAGAGATCATGTTCTGCCCGATGTAGTCTTTTTCTTGCAGTCACTCTCAATATAGATTTCTTAAACCGCCAAGACAGAGCTTCATTGTGCCTTCTTTCCCATCTTCCAGTTCCTGAACTGTATAGCGGACCATAAATTTTCTTAAAATCTCCCTTTCAAATGCACGGATGCTCTCTTCCATTGTCTGTGTAGTTGCCCATGACTCACAAGTATACAACATATACCGTCGAACATATACAGCTTTACGCTGTTTTCCAGGAATAGACTGCGTGACATGTGTTGATGGTGTAAAATATAGTACATCCGGTCCGCATTTATTATTCTTTGTCGAATTTCCTCCTCTATCTCACTTTTATTCGACAATATTGACCCCTGGTACTTGAATGTTTTGATTCTTTTTGTAAAATGTCTAAATAGTGGTACAGTGCTTGAACAGAGTTGATAAAACTGTGCAACGCGAACACGAGAGGATGTCTTACTACTTACTTACTGTGCGGCAAAAAGGTGTTGATTCAATTTTTACACACAGTAAAATAGTGCAACTTTCTTATTAAAAAAAAATCCAGTTCGTAAGTGTTTCCCTTTTCCTTGGATTCGAGCAAAGATATGAGCTCAGTCCTAAGAACTACTAATGGAAAAACAACTAATTACAGTATAACTGGATAGTATAAGCCTATGCAAATGTGTTTCATTTGCAGATAGGTGGCCACAGACTGTGCGTTAGTTTCATTTTAATAGCATTTTGTAGGAGGAGAAAATGTATCGTAGCGGAAAACAAAAATATTTTGTGATGGCCGGCCGCTGTGACCGAGCGGTTCTAGGCGCTTCAGTCCGGAACCGCGCCGCTGCTACGGTCGCAGGTTCGATCCTGCCTCGGGCGTGGTTGTGTGTGATGTCCTTAGGTTAGTTAGGTTTAAGTAGTTCTAAGTCTATGTGACTGATGACCACAGAGAGCTCAGAGCCATTTGAACCATTTTGGGATGCACTCAAGGGAATGGAGAGGACTGGAATAAGATTGCCAAATGTTTTGGCCTATTATGGACTCATGTGAAGGACACTGGTGCACTGAGTGGCATGTATGTCTGAATGAAAAACTGGTGAATATTGGTTCAATATTCTCCAATTGTAAATCACACCACTCTGTTATGTTAAAGTCATGTTGCGGTGCTGATGGATTACTTACTATAATGGAGACCAGTTACGCTGGAAGATACAGTGATGTATGAATATTTCACGCTTTAGCAATTAAACGCTAGATAATCCATGCAAGTCTATGGCTATTAATGTACAATTAGAATGATAGCAGTTTTCCACATTATTTGGTAGCGTACGCAACGTTCACTTTATCACGCTATAAACGAAACTGTGTGCCAAATAAATTCTGGATAATGACAACATATTTTTTTTTTATTTTAAGAAAAGGGTTCTATGTGCGTTTGGGAGTGCGTCAGAGAATTTTACTATTTAAAATAACTTTCACTTGGCACGGTGAAAATGCATTTGAATTCTCGAAACTGAGGAACTGCAGTCACTGGCAACCATCACTGTGAGTCGCCGCGAACTGATCACAAACCAGTTACCTAGGGGTTTCTAACTGGTAGCGCCGTGTGCGGCATTCCATTGAATCGTACATGAAGTGACTCTCAAGCGAGAGATATTGTCAACTCACGACACAAACGAGTTACTCGTGGGCAGCTGCCTTTGCGGACGGCCGAACATTCATAAAGGTAACGCTTGGAGGAGAAACGACTTACAGAATCCAACACTAAGCCTTGTTGTGGCACAGAACAGCCTGAGCTGTTCAGCCATAAAATCCTTTGACCAGTTGGCCAATGATATGAATATACCAACACGTAATAAAATTAATACAAAATGAAATTAAATTTGCCTGACATCTTCCTCCACTTCACAGAAGAATTTTTGAATGTGTAACATAATAATATGTGCGTGAGGGTGAACATAGGTATAAGTTACTGTACAAAAAAGATATTGAAAGCAGCTTGAGATTAATGTAAAATAAAATCAGGTAAATAGTCAACACTGAGGAAGCGTGTTATAGAGTTAAACTGGCTCATTTATTTTCATGATTCATGCGACAAGAACATAGCTCTCTACCAGAAGGAACTTTAGTGTTTACAGTACGCACTAACGGAAAATGAAAAATGAACACCTTGAAAAAATGAAGTCATGTGAGTTAATGAAGTTTTATTCGCGCATAGCAGAGCTCGCTCTCCACAAATTATTGTAATCGCAGGGTAACACATCTATGAATAGAGTTTAGACATAACATACGTTGTATAGCTTACGAAAGCTATAATGCAGATTCTAATCGTGTGTAAAGATGTACCTGGAGGTGTCGGCTGTTATCATGGGAGATAATGTGCTACGCTACTTCCATCTGTTGTTGCAGTTGGCTGGAAGAAGTAGCAGTAATAAAAGCCTAACTATTGGTGGTGCTGGTCAGGAGCCAGTTGACCTGTGGAAGAACGTCTAGGTCGAGGCAAAACCAATGAATGTCCATTGTGCTTTACCCACGCTCACTGCCGACAGTCTAGTGATGGTACTGGTCATGGGCCAGGTAAGTCTTGATGAAAGCACTGGGTCAGCCTCAACAAAGAACTGTTCATCAAAGCTTGCCCATGCCTGATGCTGACTGTCTGGTAATGGTAACTATCAGCGGCCACATAAGCTCTGGGAGAACGCATTGGTTCAGATTCATCCAAAGACTGACCACTGTGCTCCATTCAAGCTCATTATGCGCAATATGGTAACGGTACTGGTCGTTGGCCTAGTAAGCTCTCGAAGAACATGTTGGTTCAGAATCAACAAATGAATACCCATTATTAATTTTTGGAAGGTTGTCTGTCGAAAAAAAGGTGATAGATAAAGCTATAATAAAATTATTTTAATAAAAGCAGTCTTGATGACAAATAAGTTATTTTTTATTTCATCTGATGATGGGTTTCGATCTTTTATAGGATCATCATCAGATCATTTTATCCCTTACCCAGAGGCGTGGAGCATGTCACTCTGGACAAAGTGATATTCTAGACAGGTCCTGCAGTGCTCTACGTTCCTTTACTAAAAAATAAACAGAGGTGTTAAGGTGTCCGTTATTTTCTCCACTCCACCCTCCACAATACGCCAACCACATCAATATGAAGATGGGAGAAGCCAGTCTTCGTGCCGCTGCCTCATAGGTAGTTGCTGCTTTCCTCGTGAACGTCATACTTTGTAAACAGCTATCAGTGACACCAGGGCGGAATCTGCTCCGTTCGGTAAACCTAACTTCGCATCAATTGCGTCTTTAGCTACACCATCGGAGTTGGCAAACATGTGGACGATATGTGATAATAAGTTTGGCGAAAGATGATTTTATTACTGGGCTAGCTTCTAAGAAACGCTTCTTCATTGGTCTAGCTGATCTTCTGGGTGCAATGTGGGTCCTAATTTGTGCCTCAGCTACCTTAAAATCGACCGTGGCTGCTCTCTCGGTGCAACCACTGCAATCCAGAACCAGGATGATGGACTTCTGCAGGTTCCTTGAACAACCAGCATCAACAAAAATACCCAGATAACATCTCACATATAGCCTCACAACGATTTCCTTCGTGTTGTACTCTTTGACACCTTCTAGGGATGTCTGGAACATATGATGCTGGAAACAACAGATCACTCTTGTTGTTATTATTGTGGTTCTCAATTCGAAAACTGGTGTGGAGCAGCTCTCCACGCTAGTGTGTCCAGTGCAGTCTTTTTCATGTCCGCATAACTGTTGGAGCCTACACCCATTTCAACCTGCTTACTATAGCTGAGCCTTGACCCCCCTTTACAGTTTTTACCACCATACTTTACTCCATTATCAAATTAATCATTCCCTAATGTCTCAGGATACACTGAGGTGACAAAAGTCATGGGATAGAGATATGCATATATGCAGATGGTGGTAGTATCGCATACACAAGGTATAAAAGGGCAGCTGCCTTTTGTACTCAGGTGATTCGTGTGAAAAGGTTGAAGGGTGGCTACACTGGGTCACAGCGCCAGAGATCGCGCCAAAGAGTTTTATTCCGCCGCCTCCACTGGGAGTGCAGTTGTTTTGATTGGCTAGACAGCAGATGTTGTTCGAATGGAGATGTTGTAATGATCAGAGTGTATTTTTAGTCAATATATATGAAGGTAAAAAAACATTTTTTTATTTTTTTTTCAATTTCCTAACTAACAATGCCTCTTGGTCACAGGTTCAGTCAACAAAGCATCTGGCTTGTGTTCACGTATTAGACTGTAATTTGGGTTTCTATGTGCAATTATAGTATTTCAGTTTTATTTAATTAATTCAGTGTAAATGGTATTTAAAATATCTTGTGTTATTGAGGAAGAACCGTGCCAGATGTGTACGTTGAATCACACTTCCACACACAGAACAGTTACACTTGTGCTTTGTTGTTCGTAGTTTTTGTTTCGTAGCTTTTATAGTTGCTAGGGACTTAATTAATTAATTGTGGTAACGGAAATTTCCTTTCATTCTTTGTTGTTATTCCATGCAGTCAGATTGCGTACTAATACTAGTCAGGGCCAACCGGTTACGAGACTGTGTAACCGGACAGTCAGCTACTAAAATTAAAAATATTTGCATTTTATATAATTAAGCCCCCATGCACGTAGCGACCGCTGATTCGGATCGTCCCTTGGAATTCTTTTGATAGTAAAAATAGCAGACAGTAGTATTGTTGTAGTAATTTGTAGTTTAGTAATTGTAGCCTATATTGCATGTGTAGATTTGTTAATGAACATTTGTAGTTGTCTTGTCTTTCTTCTAATGGTATTTTTGCAGAATTTAATTTTTGATGTCTTGTATACGCGTTTGACAATTTTGTGAAATTATGAAGATTTCAATTGTTCGTTAATCATGTTTGAGGGAAACATTTCGTGTGAATGGTATTGTTGGTGATAAAGTGTCATATTGTGTGTAATTTTCGTATAGTGACGAGTTTTGTATGTTTTGTAAATGATTACGCGATCGATGAAAAAGGCAAAAATGATGGATAGTGAGAATGACGAAATTGTTAACATGGCGAACTCGCCAACACAGGAGAACAGTATGATGAATAATGAAGTAGAAAACAATTTAATAAGCAGGGAAAATAGTCCAGAACCAGTTCAAAACTTTTCACAATTAAAGAATTTTCAGAATACGAGATTAACGACAGAAGATTCTGGAATAGTATCGAACACAGATAGCTTTACAGCTATGACGAAGGAAGCTGGTTTTGCGGGAAATGTTAGGGGCGAAAAGAATTTCGAACCAGTTAATATGGAGCAGTTGATGGGTGCTATATTAAATTTGGGATCATGGATGGGAACAATGGAAACACGGTTAGACTCACTGGGATCACAGTTAGGATCTGAATTAAAAACAGTGGCAACACGGTTAGACTCACAAATAGGAACAATTAAAACAGAGATAGAAACAATGGAAACACGGTTAGACTCACGAATAGGGACATGTTTCAAAAATATGAAAGATGAATTAAAGAAAGAAATTAGAGAAGAAGTACAACCGATTTTGAATGCTCACAATAATAGATTAATTTCAATAGAAATTAGACAAAAGGAACAGGATAGAGAACAGGAAGAAAGAGATCACGCGATAGTACAAAAATTTTCAGAGTTAAATTTACAACGTGCACACGATAAGGAAGAAATATTTGAGAGAATCGAGGAATCCGTACCAAATGACAGAATAAATAACCTAACACAACAATATGAACAGTTAACTACTAACTGTGTCAATACTGAAACCCGAGTCGCGACACTTACGGAAGACGTAAATAAACAGAAAGAAAAAATAGGTGACTTATCGGAAAGAGTTTGAGGAGATTTCAGATAAATTGACAAATCTTAGTTTACATGGGGACAGAGATTCAGATGATACAGCTCCATTGCCATTTGCAGAAACCGAAGAGTACCAGAACATAAATAAACATGTTGAAAATCAGGGAAAATTTAACGAACGCGTTAAAAGGGAATTTGAGGCGTTACGAAAGCAAGTCAAACAAATTGAAGGCGAAATCGTAGGAAAAGACGGTAGAAGAAATTTGGGATCACCGATAGCAGAGGGCTTTGAAGAAAATAATTTATTTCATTTACGAGAAGCAACAAGAGAGCGCCAGGCGCGCGAACTTGACAATAATCGACATTGGGACTGGGACAGACGCGGTAGGTCTTTGTCGCCACGAGGCGAAAACTTTGACTATAAACACCTTTTAACTGTTCGGAAATTTAAGATCTTTCGCAATTCTAAGAATGACATACATCCATGTTCATGCTTAGATCAATTTATGCACGTACTTCCACCAAATTGGCCAATAAGTCACAAACTGGAATTTATGTGCGGCTATTTATGTCCTCAGGGGATTCGCTACACTAAGTGAATATGTGCCGTAGCGTGCACAGGGCCCCGAGCTGTAGTGGTGCTATTTCCCTTTTAGTTTTCTGCACCGCTGCTTACTCTTTTACTATTCTTTGTATCTATCAAAACAACTCTTCAACTATCAAACAATCTAGAGAGTCGTTAAAGAATAACCGGATATGACTATTTTACCCAAAAATGATTTCGGAAATTACCGTTTGGACTTACTGTATCTTCAGCAGCATTCATTCGTAGTTTAAACGAAATTTTACCTGTTAATCTTTGTGACAATATTACTTCATATTTTGACGATATTCTTATTGCTAAACGTTCTTGGAGTGAGCATAACAAAATTTTGGATTCATTATTACGTATTTTTGCAAGAGTTGGCATTACAGTGAACTTGGAAAAATCTGAATTTGGTCGTTCTCAGGTGAAATTTCTTGGTCACATTATTTCTACAGAAGGTATTCTTCCTGATCCAGAGAAACTAGACGCTATTCGTAATTATGCTGTTCCTACCACAAAACGTGATGTTCGTAGTTTCCTTGGTGTCTGTAATTTTCCTAGACGCTTTGTTAGATTGGACGATTTGGCCACACCTCGTTTATGTGAACTATCTGGAAAGAATTCTAATTGGTGTTGGGATGAGGAAGCTCAATCAGAATTTGAACAACTTCGTGTTGCTTTAGTTGCTGCTCCACTTCTTTCACATCCGGATTTATCTAAAGATTTTTGTTTGGCGATGGACTCATCATACAAAGGCCTAGGTGCACACTTATTTCAAGAGATAGAAGGAAACAGCGTTGTAGTACAGAAAACTATTGCCGATCTGTTCTTGCCAAATGCAAATTATGTCAAAAGGCTAAGCCGCCAACTATTTCTCACAGAGCACCGTTGTTTCCTATCATTCCAGCGAAATTAAAGGAGATGGCTGCAGTCGATTTGTTCGGTCCAGTGGTTCGTTCTACTAATGGTTTTGCGTACATTTTGGTAGCAGTGGAATTGACATCAAAATATGTGTGTTTTACACCCTTACGCAAAGCAACAGCTCATCCAGTATCTAATGCCTTCATCAAACATTTTCTTAAAGATTTGGGTCATGTTGATAAGGTTATATCAGATAATGGATCACAGTTTCGCTCTAAAATTTGGCTTCATACTCTACGGCGTCGTAAGATTAAATCAATTTTCATTTCACTTTTTCACCCTCAATCTAACGCTTCAGAGAGATGGATGAAGGAAATAAATAAATTGTGTCGACTTTATTGTCATCAGAATCACAGAACGTGGGACCAGTGTCTTCATATTTTTCAAAACATTCTGAATGAACTCCCTAATGATTCAACTTCTTTACCGCCTATATTGATATTAAAAAATAAAGCACCGACAAATCGCATTTCTGAAATCGTTCCTTTTCCGCCTACACGGAAACTGCGGCATTCTGAAGTTGTCAACCTGGCTCTACGAAATATTGCATCTGCGGCTGCTGGAAGAGAGAAATCAGCTAAACGTCCTGGTCGTTTAAAAACCTTGTCAGTTGGTCAAAAGGTGTTAATTAAGTCTCACCGCTTGTCTCACAAAGGAAAAGGCTTCTGTCGCAAATTTTTTCTGCTTTATAACGGTCCATATAGGGTTCGCAAAATCATTCATGATAACACTGTCGAAGTAGAAACTCTTAAATCTCGGCGCTCTAAGGGAATACATCATACATCGAACGTTAAAATTTTTGTGGAATGACATACTTTTGAGAAACTAACAGTTATACGTAAACACACGCAGAGTACAAGGATACCGCGCCGTGTTCCGGCGGCGGCACATACTCAAAGCAACAGTCAAGTCTGCGCGGCGCACAAGGCAGTCGTTGACCGCAAACAATTACTTCCTACGTCACGCGTACCTACAGCTGATCGAGCGCTCTGTGCGAATGCACTGACAGCCGTAAACAAATACACAGTCTAATTTCTCTGATTAAATTCAGTATAAAGCTATAGTGACTTGATAAATTATGTTATTAACGTTCAGTATTTTTCAGGATACGGTTGTATAAAATATTTAAGAACTTCAGGTAAATTCTGTGTGTGTCCGACGTTAAGAGGACTTGCTATCGAGAAATTTTCAGGAAGAATGTAATTTCGAAGAAGAAACTAATAAACTAAAAAGGTAACTATTAACTGAGTTTATTTTTCAGGTAACATATTTCCACTTAGGTACTTACTTTAGACGTAATTTGCTGCTCGCGATTACGTGATTTATACTTTGTGCTAAATTTGATGATCTATGAATTTACTTGTGAAGCGACATGCTTGCGTACATTAACTGATTTTGACAATGATTGATTAATGAACAGGGTTGTTATTTGTGTATATTATGCATTGCATGGCTGCTATGCTTTTTCACTGATGTCACCTTTTTTTTATTAGTGCCTGCTGTGCATATTTATTTAAATTATAATTGTCACCTGATTAGTTGTGCTGATATGGTTATGTATGTAGGTTACACTTTGTGATTTATCTGCTTGCGCTTTCATGTTTACTTATTAAGATTGCATATGAACATTTATTTGCTTATGCTGAAATGATGCTAATGACCTGTTTATTATGTAAGATACATATTTGCTGCTTTGCGTATGGATTCCATATTTACACATTTCTGGTTTTTTTGCCATAAATACACTCTAATTTGGTATATAGAAATGCTGATATAAGGTGTACGAACATGGAGTTTAGGCCACAGTATGGTGTTAATTATAGATTGTTCGCTTGGCAGAGCCTCGTTGTAGGGATTGTGCTGCATCCACTTGTTGACATTCTGTTCTCTACTGGTATATTTACTCGATATTGCATGTTTTGCTTACGCTCAGTGCCTTATATTTTTAAGATAAGAAAATGAACTGCTATAATTCGACGAACGACATTAGTACAAGAAACTTCATAGAAGTCACATGAGCTGGAGGTTTTATGGAAGCTGTATAAATTTATGCTAATAGGAAGGAAGCTAACGACATGACATACCAACACTAGGTTTAGACCATTGACAGCTATTACACTGCATTCTTCGTGAACAATTGAAATAGCAAGTGACACTTGACACAAGAAATACTCCACATATTTGCTTCTGTTTTGCCATGATTCTTAAAGTGGTGTACACACTGTGAATTATTACTATCATTCATACTCTGTACTCGTACTTACTTACTGAAAATTATTCAAACTAAAGACTGTTAGTGGTCATGTATGCATTTCTTTTATTTAATGATGGACAAGGTAACCAAAATGTATTTTGTAATTCATAATGAGTAGAAGATTTGGGTCAGATGGATTACACAGAGGTCGTGTGTGGACATTGTGTCTTCGGATTGCATGGGATGATAAATTGAAGTTTGCACTAGGATTTTATCTGTACTTGTTCGAGGAGACTGACTAGAGGAAAGAGTTGTTATGGAAGTGAAATGATATTGGCGATAAGGTTTATGTGTGTCGATGTATTGAAGAGGTATTATTGAGGTATTGAGATTGTGTGAAGTTGATGATTATTGGAGTTTTGGTGGACAAGACGTAAGGTAAATGATATTGATGATAAGATTTATATGTATCAACATAAGAGGTATTATTGAAGTATTAAGATTATGTGATGCTGATGATTATTGGAGGTTTGATGGATAAGAGGTAAAGTAAGTGAGGAGCATTTTTTTTTGTTTTTTGTTTTGTTTATATGGAACAAGGACGATGAAGATGGCAGACTAGAACACTCAAGTGGAAGGAAGGTTGTCTACACACACTTTGTTAAATCAATAAGCAGTACATACTTTTTTGGAGAGAGGAAGCATTTGCATATCTTGGCACACTGACAGTTGTTCAGAAACCGTACATTTTGATTTGGCTTGGCAAAAATTGGTCTTGACATAATGACTATGACGTTGACTAACTATTATTGACTGTTATACACTGCTGCCACTACTACTTCATACACATATCGAACATCAAATCTTTGACAGAATTGCATTCACACAGTTAACACTATTCAATTACACAGTAGTACTTAATGTGGATGAAAGATGAGTGAGTGTGTTTTCCTTTCCTAATCCCAAATAATTGGTACCGACCTACCTCCTAAATATTATTTTACTTGTTTGTTGCGGCTTGCACTGACACCCATAAATATTATAGGTTTACTGATATTTGTGTATTTGTAATATTTAATACGACAATTATCTGATATCATTTGTGTGTTTATTATTATTTGTATGTTTAGTGTAAGAGCATTGAGAATAATTTTGTAAAAGCAATTGTGTGTGCATTCAAACTGTTGTTCATGCCTGCACCTGTTCAACATTAATGGGTGCCACTTAGAAATGTATAATTTCTGCTAATGAACTCTGATGAACTGTCTAATTAGTGATAGTGAATATTATGGACTGTTACCTGCACTTGTTCATAATGATGGGTGCCACTTGGAAATGTTTAATTTCTGCTGATGAACTCTGATGAACTGTCTAATTAGTGATAGTGAGTATTATGGACTGTTACCTGCACCTGTTCAACATTGCTGGGTGCCACTGATGGAACTGCTTCTACTTAAATGATATCACTTGTTGGTGTCTGCACCTGTTCAACATTACTGGGTACCACTGATGGAACTGCTTCTACTGAAATAATGTCACTTGTTGCTGTCTGCACCTGCTCAACATTGCTGGGTGCCACTGTTGGAACTGCTCAACCAGTGATGAGATGTCACTTGTTGCTGTCTGCACCTGTCAACATTACTGGGTGTCACTAATGGAACTGTTTCTACTGAAATGATGTTACTTGTTGCTGTCTGCACCTGTCAACATTACTGGGTGTCACTAATGGAACTGCTTCTACTGAAATGATGTCACTTGTTGCTGTCTGCACCTGTTCAACATTGCTGGGTGCCATTGATGGAACTGCTTCTACTGAAATGATGTCACTTGTTGGTGTCTGCACCTGCTCAACATTGCTGGGTGCCACTGTTGGAACTGCTCAACCAGTGATGAGATGTCACTTGTTGCTGTCTGCACCTGTCAACATTACTGGGTGTCACTAATGGAACTGTTTCTACTGAAATGATGTTACTTGTTGCTGTCTGCACCTGTTCAACATTGCTGGGTGCCACTGATGGAACTGCTTCGACTGAAATAATGTCACTTGTTGCTGTCTGCACCTGCTCAACATTGCTGGGTGCCACTGATGGAACTGCTTCTACTGAAATAATGTCACTTGTTGCTGTCTGCACCTGTTCAACATTGCTGGGTGCCACTGTTGGAGCTGTTTAAATACTGCTGATGAAATGTTATGAGACTGCTATTTGCACCTGTTGACGATTGCTGGGTGCTACTATTGGAACTGATAACTACTCTGAGGTGTGCTACTTGTTTATTGAACTATTGAAAGGATTTTATGTGAATATTTGTATAAACTGATTTTTGTATATTTACTGTTTGTGAAATGTTATGAGACTCTTACCTACACCTATTTGACATTGCTGGTGCCATTGATTGAATGATACTTGTGTAAACTATAATGTAAAATCACATGTATGCCAGCATTTGTATTCCTTACTGTATTTTATATATTAGGTTATTGAAGAGTCAGTGCAAAGCCAAAATTTATCTAGTTATGTCATATTTACTTATTAATATTATCTTTTATTTTTGTCTGTATTTTTTTTACGAATTTGGTGGTATTTTCACCACCAATGCTGGCAGAAATACCATCAAATTCTAGCCCGTAGAGGAAGGGCATATGAAAGGTGGTTACACTGAGTCACAGCGCCAAAGATCGCGCCAAAGAGTTTTATTCCGCCGCCTCCACTGGGATTGCTTGTTCAGAAGTTGTGGTGGTTAGTGCTTTGCTGAGAGGATGTTGATAGCTGTATTATTTGAGACCATGTCGTGTGCAGTTGTTTTGATGGGCTAGACAGCAGATGTTGTTCGAATGGAGATGATGTAATGATCAGAGTGTATTTTTAGTCAATATATATGAAGGTAAAAAAACATTTTTTTATTTTTTTTTCAATTTCCTAACAATGCCTCTTGGTCACAGGTTCAGTCAACAAAGCATCTGGCTTGTGTTCATGTATTAGACTGTAATTTGGGTTTCTATGTGCAATTATAGTATTTCAGTTTTATTTACTTAATTCAGTGTACATGGTATTTAAAATATCTCGTCTTATTGAGGAAGAACCGTGCCAGATGTGTACGTTGAATCACACTTCCACACACAGAACAGTTACACTTGTGCTTTGTTGTTCGTAGTTTTTGTTTCGTAGCTTTCATAGTTGCTGGAGGCGTAATTAATTAATTGTGGTAACGGAAATTTCCTTTCATTCTTTGTTGTTATTCTATGCAGTCATATTGCGTACTAATACTAGTCAGGGCCAACCGGTTACGAGACTGCGTAACCGGACAGTTAGCTACTAAAATTAAAAATCTTTGCATTCTATTTAATTAAGCCCCCATGCAAGGTGTCTGACACGATTATGGCCTCACGGCGAGAATTAACAGACTTTGAACGCAGAATGGTAGCTGGAGCTAGATGTATGGTACATTCCAGTTCGGAAATCGTTAGGTAATTTAATGTTCCGAGATCCACAGTGTCAACAGTGCGCCGAGAATACCAGATTTCAGGCATTACATCTCACTACAGACAACGCAGTGGCCGACAGTCTTTATTTAACGACCGAGAGCAGTGGCGTTTGCTACAGTTGTCAGTGTTGACACACAAGCAACACTGCGCGAAATAACTGCAGAAATCAGTAAGGGACATACGACGAACGTATCCGTTAGGACACTACGGCGAAATTTGGCGTTAATGGGCAGCAGACGAGCGACGTGAGTGCCTTCGCTAACAGCACGACATCACCAGCAGCTAGCCACATCCATTGGAACCTAGACGACTGGAGAAAGTTGTCTGCTAAGATGAGTCCCGATTCCAGCTGGTAAGAGCCGATGGTAGGTTTCGAGTGTGGCGCAGACCCCACGAAACCATAGATCCAAGTTATCAACAAGGCGCTGTGCAAGATGGTTGTGTCTCCATAATGGTGTGGGCTGTGTTTACATGGAATGGACTGGGTCCTCTGGTCCAGCTGAACTGATCAGTGATCATTTTCAGCCATTCATGGACATCATGCTTCCAAACAACGATAGAATTTTTATGGATGGTCTGGTCTGAGGAAGATTCTGGACAATTCGAGTGAATGATTTGGCCATCCAGATTGCCCAACATGAATCCCATCGAACATTTATGGGACATAATCAAGACGTCCGTTCGTGCACAAGATCTTTCATCAGCAACACTTTCGCAATTGAAGGATTAGGTGCAAGAAGGAGGCAGCTCCACTTTTTGCCTCTATTGAGTTAAACATCTTATCACATACAAAAAAAGCCGCTTCGTTTGGTGCAAGGAGGAGGCAGCTCCACCCGCTAGTTCCAGAGAAATCCTACAGATGGAACTGCCTGTACTCAGTGTTTGCATGAAAACGTAGGCAGCTCCGGGAGCTGTCTCTTTCTTCCCCCAAAGCGACAGCAGTAAGGAGGTTATGTTATGTAGTGTTCAGCAGATTGGTGTAGACATTGCGCGTCCTCTGTGAGGGACATTTTTTATCAGGCTTAGGATATGTTTTTGTAACTTCATCATCATTTCATTTCACAGTATCTGTCAATATAAGTGAACCAGAAGAGAAAGAACTATTTAATTGTGACTCTTCAGAAAACTACGCGCCAGAGGACACATTTACTGACTCATAAGAAGATTCAAGAAACAGAGACACAGTTGGACCACTGAAGAGCAAAAAAGAATCGCACAAGGGACAATGGAAACGGAAAATTAGAAAACAGCGTAAGGTTGATGGAAACCTCTACAAGAGAACGAATGGAAAAAAAAACAGGCCTCGCCGGACTACAGGTAATAATTGCAGTTGCAAATACAAGTGTTTTACTGAATTCGATGTTCTACATCTACATCTACATCCACACTCCGCAAGCCACCTGACGGTGTGGCGGAAGGTACCTTGAGCACCTCTATCGGTTCTCCCTTCTATTCCAGTTTCATATCGTTCGTGGAAAGAAGGATTGTCGGTATGCCTCTTGTGTGGGCTCTAATCTCTCTGATTTTATCCTCATGGTCTCCTCGCGAGATATACGTAGGAGGGAGCAATATACTGCTTGACTCCTCGGTGAAGGTATGTTCTCGAAACTTCAACAAAAGCCCGTACCGAGCTACTGAGCGTCTCTCCTGCAGAGTCTTCCACTGGAGTTAATCTATCGTCTCAGTAACGCTTTCGCGATTACTAACTGATCCTGTAACGAAGCGCGCTGCTCTCCATTGGATCTTCTCTATCTCTTCTATCAACCCTATCTGGTACGGATGCCACACTGCTGAACAGTATTCAAGCAGTGGGCGAAAAAGCGTACTGTAACCTACTTCCTTTGTTTTCGGATTCCATTTCCTTAGGATTCTTCCAATGAATCTCAGTCTGGCATCTGATTTACCGACGATTAATTTTATAAGGTCATTCCATTTTAAGTCACTTCTAATACCTACTCCCTGATAATCTATGGATTTAACTGCTTCCAGTTGCTGACCTGCAATATTGTAGCTAAATAATAAGGGATCTTTCTTTCTATGTATTCGCAACACATTACACTTGTCTACATTGAGATTCAATTGCCATTCCCTGCACCATGCGTCAATTCGTTACAGATCCTCCTGCATTTCAGTATGATTTTCCATTGTTACAACCTCTCGATATACAACAGCATCATCCGCAAAAAGCCTCAGTGAACTTCCGATGTCATCCACAAGGTCATTTATGTATATTGTGAATAGCAACGGTCCTACGACACTCCCCTGCGCCACACCTGAAATCACTCTTACTTTGGAAGACTTCTCTCCACTGAGAATGACATGCTGCGTTCTGTTATCTAGGAACTCTTCAATCCAATCACACAATTGGTCTGATAGTCCATATGCTCTTACTTTGTTCATTAAACGACTGTGGGGAACTGTATCGAACGCCTTGAGGAAGTCAAGAAACACGGCATCTACCTGGGAACCTGTGTCTATGGCGGTCTGAGTCTCGTGGACGAATAGCGCGAGCTGGGTTTCACACGATCGTCTTTATCGAAACCCATGTGTAGGGAAGCAGCCTACTCACGCCATAGTAAATTCACATCAGTCTTTCCATTGTGTGCCAGCCAGTCCGCTGTAACTAGCTCTGACGTCATAAATGTTGCGCAATACTTTAAAAATCAAATAAATAACCTAAAATGTTTCTAGCATGTCAGGAGTAATACCAAATCAACATGTGTTGAATATCAGTTCGATAACTTTAACTATTTTCGAAATTTGGACGTTTTTCTGTAAAAATCATTGGCGCAACAGAAAAGAGCTAGAGAATTAAAAATTTATATTTAGATTCCTTTTTCATAATTATTTAATAGAAAGTCTTCTGGATCTCACAATTTAAGATTTTAGTTGAAATTCAATATTTTCTGGTTTTTGTCTTAAAAATTAAGGAAGCAAGATAGATTAAGTAGGCTAATAAATAAGGCTAGGATGTTTATATTTAAGTAGAATGGAGATCCGCTATAACCATAAGGATGTGAGAAGTTTCATTTGAATACCTATAAAACTATAGCGACAGCGTATCTCCAAAGGGCCAGTTCAGAGCTAGTCTACTGCGTGCAGTGTAATTAAATTAATTCTCTCGCCCAAAATATTTAACTTAGCCACGTCAAACTTTTATTATGATTACTTACCTGTGTGTTGAATGCACATTTAAATTGAGAGCTTCATCGGCCATCAGCAAAAGAAGCTATGATTTATTCAATAACTTAATGTGGTGCATTACTAGCCCAGCAGCTAGTCGGGAGAGCCGATTTGATCAGGCGTTCCCTTAGCTGTCCGCACTGCGGCTTTATACACTCCTGGAAATTGAAATAAGAACACCGTGAATTCATTGTCCCAGGAAGGGGAAACTTTATTGACACATTCCTGGGGTCAGATACATCACATGATCACACTGACAGAACCACAGGCACATAGACACAGGCAACAGAGCATGCACAATGTCGGCACTAGTACAGTGTATATCCACCTTTCGCAGCAATGCAGGCTGCTATTCTCCCATGGAGACGATCGTAGAGATGCTGGATGTAGTCCTGTGGAACGGCTTGCCATGCCATTTCCACCTGGCGCCTCAGTTGGACCAGCGTTCGTGCTGGACGTGCAGACCGCGTGAGACGACGCTTCATCCAGTCCCAAACATGCTCAATGGGGGACAGATCCGGAGATCTTGCTGGCCAGGGTAGTTGACATACACCTTCTAGAGCACGTTGGGTGGCACGGGATACATGCGGACGTGCATTGTCCTGTTGGAACAGTAAATTCCCTTGCCGGTCTAGGAATGGTAGAACGATGGGTTCGATGACGGTTTGGATGTACCGTGCACTATTCAGTGTCCCCTCGACGATCACCAGTGGTGTACGGCCAGTGTAGGAGATCGCTCCCCACACCATGATGCCGGGTGTTGGCCCTGTGTGCCTCGGTCGTATGCAGTCCTGATTGTGGCGCTCACCTACACGGCGCCAAACACGCATACGACCATCATTGGCACCAAGGCAGAAGCGACTCTCATCGCTGAAGACGACACGTCTCCATTCGTCCCTCCATTCACGCCTGTCGCGACACCACTGGAGGCGGGCTGCACGATGTTGGGGCGTGAGCAGAAGACGGCCTAACGGTGTGCGGGACCGTAGCTCAGCTTCATGGAGACGGTTGCGAATGGTCCTCGCCGATACCCCAGGAGCAACAGTGTCCCTAATTTGCTGGGAAGTGGCGGTGCGGTCCCCTACGGCACTGCGTAGGATCCTACGGTCTTGGCGTGCATCCGTGCGTCGCTGCGGTCCGGTCCCAGGCTACGGGCACGTGCACCTTCCGCCGACCACTGGCGACAACATCGATGTACTGTGGAGACCTCACGCCCCACGTGTTGAGCAATTCGGCGGTACGTCCACCCGGCCTCCCGCATGCCCACTATACGCCCTCGCTCAAAGTCCGTCAACTGCACATACGGTTCACGTCCACGCTGTCGCGGCATGCTACCAGTGTTAAAGACTGCGATGGAGCTCCGTATGCCACGGCAAACTGGCCGACACTGACGGCGGCGGTGCAAAAATGCTGCGCAGCTAGCGCCATTCGACGGCCAACACCGCGGTTCCTGGTGTGTCCGCTGTGCCGTGCGTGTGATCATTGCTTGTACAGCCCTCTCGCAGTGTCCGGAGCAAGTATGGTGGGTCTGACACACCGGTGTCAATGTGTTCTTTTTTCCATTTCCAGGAGTGTATATAAGAACGCTGCACGAGGAAGCAAGGCCCCAGTTCTCTCCAGACGCTGAATAGCACGCCATCTGTATCGGGAGTCGCGTCGCGTCGGTATCATTCCTACAAACAGCCTCGGATGCCGTATTAAGTTACTCGGGATACGCGTACCATGAAATCATTTTCGAGTGAAGGGTTAATTCTGGGATGACTTTAATTATCGATCTTCAGTTTGCGTATTGTCGTATTTTCACGTGCCACCGCGGGACAAACATTCTACCATTATTTAGCGTGGCGTTTGGTGAACCTAATCATCAAATTATGCCGAGCATTCATTTAAACATTTAATTTGGACATTTATAGTTGCATCAGCGCATTAGACTCTGAACTGCTCTGTTAGTTAGATTGTGTGGATTCTTTTGTTTTCATCTGTGACTTTCAGAATACAGAACGTTTTTTTTTTTTTTGTTTTTTTTTTTTCACTACCGTTTTTGATTATAAATCCCAGACAATCTCCTAATTCCTCAGAGCTATAAGCTGTAACTATAAGTGTATTCTCAGATCAAGTGGGCACTAGGAATTCTAATTACAGGCTTCACGTTTTGCTAATCACTTTCTGGTTGCCAATATTGTAGTTGGAGAGCCAGTGTTGAGAACGGCAAAAGACAGCATAAATAATAGGAACATTTAACAACACTTAATTCCACCCGCCGCCCCACACATGCTGATTCCTACAGAGTAGATTTCTAGTCTCCAGAAAAGTCATTATACTCGAACATAATACGTGTTCCAAAATTCTACAACTGATAGACGTTAGAGATATAGATCTATAGTTCTGCACATCTGTTCGACGTCCCTTCTTGAAAACGGGGATGACCTGTGCCCTTTTCCAATCCTTTGGAACGCTACGCTCTTCTAGAGACCTACGGTACACCGCTGCAAGAAGGGGGGCAAGTTCCTTCGCGTACTCTGTGTAAAATCGAACTGGTATCCCATCAGGTCCAGCGGCCTTTCCTCTTTTGAGCGATTTTAATTGTTTCTCTATCCCTCTGTCATTTATTTCGATATCTACCATTTTGTCATATGTGCGACAATCTAGAGAAGGAACTACAGTGTAGTCTTCCTCTGTGAAACAGCTTTGGAAAAAGACATTTAGTATTTCGGCCTTTAGTCTGTCATCCTCTGTTTCAGTACCATTTTGGTCACAGAGTGTCTGGACATTTTGTTTTGATCCACCTACCGCTTTGACATAAGACCAAAATTTCTTAGGATTTTCAGCCAAGTCAGTACATAGAACTTTACTTTCGAATTCATTGACGCCTCTCGCATAGCTCTCCTCACACTACATTTCGCTTCGCGCAATTTTTGTTTGTCTGCAAGGCTTCGGCTATGTTTATGTTTGCTGTGAAGTTCCCTTTGCTTCCGCAGCAATTTTCTAACTCGGTTGTTGGAGCAGGGCATCGTATTATTAACGCTTTTAATGGCCTAGCGACGAAGCATACCCATGATGTGTATTTGGCTAGTTGCATTAAAGGTTTACCTGTTAAAAGAAATAGGCCAAAAAGTAGAACAGGAAAGCCCAGGGCGTTTTCAAATGTTTGTACTGTTCTCTGACAGCAATGCAAGAGTCTGTAAAAAAGCGTTTCCGTCACTGCATGGTATGTCCAGAAAGCGAGTGGAGAACATCGCAAAGCAACTTCCTTTTCATGGAACTATCACACCAAAACCAGATGCCAGGGGAAAGCGTAATACAAGAACCAACAAAATTCCAGATGAAACTGTATAAATGGTTCATTGTCACATTAACAGTTTTCCTAGGAGAGAAACACATTACAGTCGACGAGACAATGGCAATGGACAATACTTACCTGCCGACCTCATTATCAAATAAATGCATCGTTTGCATGTAGAGAAGCACTCAGAATCTCCAATAGAATATGAGCTTTACTTTTGGTGCTTCAAGAAACACTTCAACATCAGAGCCGGCCGGAGTGACCGAGCGGTTCTAGGCGCTACAGTCTGGAACCGCGCGACAGTGACGGTCGCAGGTTCGAATCCTGCCTCGGGCATGGATGTGTGTGATGTCATAAAGTTAGTTAGGTTTAAGTAGTTCTAAGGGACTGATGACCTCAGAAGTTAAGTCCCATAGTGCTCAGAGCCATTTTTTCAAAATAAGATTCAAGCACCCAAGATCGGACACATGTCAAAAGTGTGCCAACATCCAAAAGAACTCAGTGCCTCTTCTACCTCAGATGAGAGACGTAAGGAGATCCAGGATGTCAAGCGTTACGAATGTATATAACAGCAAATGACAACGACATATAACTGTGTCAGCTTGTATAAAGTAGACATGGCTTAAAGCCAAAACATCTGCACTTGATAATGGCCTAAGGCCGAAATTGCAATAGTGGAAATAAATAGTTTAATAGTCACTGGCATACGCATGATGTCTTTCAAGATATTTCTTCAAAGTCAGGTGGATTCTTTTTATCAAGACATTAAAGACAAGACGGCACTTGCACAACGTAATACTGACACCGAGGTGTTATGCTTCGACTGCCAACAAAATTTGTCCCGTGTGAATGTACAAGCTGTGTAGGGAGATTAGAGCGGCAGTTTCACGCGGCAGAGCACATGGCTGGGGGTTGCTATGGGACCATGGCGAGCGATTAGCATTTACGCAGCCTTGGAAAACCCGAGTAGGGAGCTAGGCAGGAGGGCATATGGTGTGTTTGAGAACTTGAAGGAATTTATATTCCAGAGAAAAATTGATAAAAACAAAACAAAGAGTGACACAGACAAGCGAGTTGGCACTCATGTACAGAAAAATATGTAAAGCTAAATTATCTGCAAGCCCCACGAAATACACACATCAAAAAAAGTTTTGTATCACCTCAATTCTGAGAGTTCTGGAACCTGTACAGAAAATTGGAATAGAGATCAACATAAACATCATTGCTCATGAAAACCACGCATTGCATGTTGTACCACCATACAGCGAGACCTTCAGAGGTGGTGGTCCAGATTGCTGTACACACCAGTACCTCTAATATCCAGTAGCACATCCTCTTCCATTGATACACGCCTGTATTCGTCGTGGCACACTATCCACAAGTTCATCAAGGCACTGTTGGTCCAGACTGTCCCACTCCTCAATGGCGATTTGGCGTAGATCCCTCAGAGTCTTTGGTAGGTCACGTCGTCCATAAACAGCCCTTTTCAATCTATCCCAGGCATATTCGATAGGGTTCATGTCTGGAGAACATGCTGGCCACTCTAGTCGAGCGATGTAATTATCCTGAAGGAAGTCGTTCACAAGATGTACACGATGGGGGCGCGAATGTAGTCCATGAAGACGAATGCCTCTCCAATATGCTGCCGATATGGTTGCACTATCGGTCAGAGGATGGCATTCACATATCGTACAGCCACTGCGGGCCTTCCATGACCACCAGTGGCATACGTTGGCCCCACATAATGCCACCCCAAAACAGAAGGGAACCTCCTCCCTGATGCGCTCGCTGGACAGTGTGTATACGGCGTTCAACCTGACCAGGTTGCCCCCAAACACGTCTCCAATGATTGACGGGTTCAAGGCGCATGCGACACTCATCGGGGAAGAGAACGTGATGCCAATCCTGAGCAGTCCATTCGGCATGTTGCTGGGCCCATATGTACTGCACTGCATGGTGACGTGGTTGCAAAGATGGACCTCGCCGTGGACGTTTGGAGTGACGTTGCATATCATGGAGCCTATTTCGCACAGTTTTAGTCATAACACGGCGCCCTGTGGCTACACGAGAAGCATTATTCAACATGGTGGTGTTACTGTCAGGGTTCCTCCGAGCCATAATCCGTAGGTAGCGGTCATCCACTTGGGCGGCCTGAGCGAGGCATATCATCGACTGTTCCTGTCTCTCTGTACCCCTCTATGTCCAAACAACATTACTTTGGTTCACTCTGAGACGCCTGGACACTTCACTTGTTGAGAGCCCACCTGGCACAAAGTAACAATGCGGAAGCGATCGAACCGCGGTATTGATTGTCTAGGCATGGTTGAACTACAGACAGCACGAGCAGTGTACCTCCTTCCTGGTGGAATGACTGAAACTGATCGGCTGCCGGACCCTCTGTTCGTGCATGGTTGTTTACATCTTTGGGCAGGTTTAATAACATCTCTGAACAGTCAAAGGGACTGTGTCTGTGATACAATGTCCACAATCAACGTTTATCTTCAGGAGTTCTGGGAACTAGGGTGATGCAAAACTTTTTTTGATGTGTGTATATAATAATTTAAAAGTTCTTGTTGTCTTGAAAATTGTAAATTTATGAACGTTCAAAAGCTAATATCTCGGCAATGCTTTGGGCGATTAATATGAACAAAGTGTTTAAGGATGCAGTTAGTAGAGTTGCATCGAGAAATCATAGCCAATTTATGAGAATATGTACCACCTTTGAACGAGAGGTCGGAATATGGGATTCGACTGAGAGAAACTGTGTCTTTGGTAATAAATAAATTTAAAGAGACGAAACTAGCGGCAGCATTCTAAAGCTTAAAGAGGTAGATGAATAATTAAGTATGTATTTTTGTTTGTTTATTTATGTTTAGTACCAAATATCTGGGAAAAGCAAAATCACGTCACGAGAACATTACTTTTGAAAAAACGGCGGCAGATAAAAAAATTGGACTTTAGATTGTTATTGCCCGGAAAATTTCCACATTTTTCAATGCATCATATGTGCTTTTGTGTTTATTTCAGCATATTCGTAATTTTTTTGTCAAACATTGTTTTGAGTTAGGCAGTCGTTTCGAGGGTGCATTCGGCGGCCTTCTTTGATGAGAGCCGGATGTGCCGCCCATCTGGGGGTAGTAGTGGGTTGGTAGCCATGTTCGAAAATGATCAAGTTGAGCGCAATGTAGTGGTTTAGGTCAGCAGACAACAGTGTGTTTTGTGAACTATGAACAGACTGCCGAGTGCCGTGATCGCAACATACGAATTTTATAGTGAAGTGTTGTAGCATCAGTTATTAACGGCCGCCCTTAGGTAAAAGGCCCTCAGACTGCAATTTAAGTGTTTAGTCAATATATGAAGACTATTCGTGAAAAAATAGAAATAAACTAATTCAATATTTTTTTAAAATTTCACCGCAATACCTGCCTGCATTGTTTTTTATATTTTATTTCAGCTTGAAAATTGAGTTTACGACAGGTGTGAGCTGGCATCCTATGACTAAAAACGTAGCCAACCATTGAGACCAGCCACATCTCTGGGCCGCTCAATCAAGCTGAGTGTTGAGTGTAACAAATCTATATATTTTCATGCCATTGAAAGTGGGGGCTCGGTCTAACTAGTTCCTTCTGGGGACGCATTTTATAAATGCCAGTTGTGGGGCAATAGCTTTGCGATTTCGTCTGGTGAGACTGGAAAACCTCATTTTTATCTCTATGATGAAACCATCGGAGAAAAGACGCCCAGTGAGCCAATAAGTTTTATACATCACTACATCATTCACGTTATAACAGATGATGCCAAAATACTTACCTATTTTCCAATAACTGTTCAAAATGGTTCAAATGGCTCTGAGCACTATGGGACTTAACATCTGAGGTCATCAGTCCCCTAGAACTTAGAACTACTTAAACCTAACTAACCTAAGGACATCACACACATCCATGCCCGAGGCAGGATTCGAACCTGCGACTGTAGCGGTCGCGCGGTTCCAGACTGAAGCGCCTAGAACCGCTTGGCCACACTGGCCGGCCCAATAACTGTGTCTGACAAAATAAAAATCATTAGTTAACGCAGTACCTGTTTTACCTTGTGCAAAGTGGTCGCTTTACGAAGATCGTTCATCGATTCCCAGAAGCGGGTCACAGCTTTATGCCATGCAACAGAGTCTTCGGTAATATAGAAAAGCGTTTGAGGAAGACTGAACGAGTTTTTCTTCCAGTCGACTATGCTCGCGTTATCAGAAGAACCAGCCCCAAATTTCATGTCACTGAAGTGGACCACACACTTAACAAATTTCTCGAGCAGCGCCTATGCCTTTGAAACATCGATTAAATTCAAAAACCAGGTCATTAAAATGGTGTGTCAGGTCGACACGAAAGAGCATTTCCAACAACTCAAAGTCACGCATACTCCACCACGGCTCAAAATTGGTTTAAGTGATTCGAAGACAGCAATTTCGACCCCAAAGTCACGCATATTCCACCACGAATTTCCCGATCGGAATCAAACAATGAATACGGAACTTTGCGTCCAACAAATACAACGACTCAACAACGCTATCCAGTAAAAACGACCTGATCGGCGACAAGCCGTTCTTCTGCAACACGTCAGTTCCGTCACGTTACCAAGAAAGCCATTCAAACGCTTGGCTGGGAAGTGCTGCCACATCCTTCGTATTCTTCCGATTTGGCGCCTTCGGATTTCCATCTGGTCAGATCCCTCTCGAACGCAATGGGTGGCGTCTTGCTCAGTAACGACATGGAATTCAAGTCTTGCCTGGATGATATCTTTGAGTGGAAACCAGATGATTTCTACCATCGAGGTAGTGAACGGCTTGTTGAACGTAGGGAAGAAGCTGTAAACAACAATGAATAATGTGTTATTGATTAATTTGTTGTTAATTTATTGTTTATTTTCGTGAAAATCTAAACTACAATAATAAAAAAACTGCAGAACTTATGGGCCAGCCAATATAAGGACATGAAACGCTAAAAGTAAGATACGATTTTTGCTATTTGGGCAGGAAAATAACTGACAGTGACAGAAATAGAGAGGATATGTACAGTGATTTATTTATTTGACCAAGAAAATACTAGTTGTTGCAACAATCAACACGAAAACAGCTTTGATTTCGCTCTACGCACACCACAACTGCAATATTAGCCATTCCTTAATGTCTCAGGATATATTCTGTCAGCCAATCGCATTTTCTAGTTTTTTTTTTTTTTTAGTTTCTCTTCACTCGATTCCGTACATCTTCATTGGTTGTCCTATCTACCCATCTCATCAACGCCACGCTCCAAAAGATTCCGTACTCTTTTTGTCCGTACTGTTTATCGTTGATATTTTACTTTTCCATATAAATAAAATAAAAAATATTTTTAACACTGCACCAACTACAGAGGAATCGCCTTCCTGAACGTCCACTGGAGGTAATCCAGCCGTTTGCAGAAGAAGTGGTTGGTGGGTTTCAGACAGGGCCGTTCGACTGTGACAACATCTATGTAGTGCGACAGCTCACCAAGATGAAAAGAAAATAGGCGAATAATTTCGTGTCTCTTCATATCTTTTAAGAAGGCATACAACTGTAGCCACATTGTACGCAGAACGAATTGCCTAACCGAGTTTGGAATACCCAAGAAACTCGCCAGCCTAGTTCGAATTTGCCTCACTGATTCAAAAAACAAAGTGAAAATCGGGAACCAAGCCACAGATAGTTTTTACGTAAACACAGGGTTGAGAAAAGGAGATGGCGTGCACCAGTATTGCTCAGTCTGGCGCTCGAAAGGATAACGAGGATAGCTTTCCACAAGAACTTCGAGGGCATCGAGGTAGATGGTAAGAAAATCACACATCTCGTATTTGCCGACAACGTGGCCATGTTGTCCAAATCTATGGAAGAATGCAGATGAGCGACAGCGTGGAGGCGGCAACGGGCAAGCTCGGTCTCCTCGTGAATGAATCGAAGACCAGGTATCTGGTGATGAGCAGGACTCATGCCTTTTCAAGAGACTCACTCCAGCCTCTGATAGTCGGAACCTGCAAAAGGGTTCATAATTTCTAATATCCGCGGTTAACCATTACAGAGGTCACTTCATGTGAGACAGAAGTCAAAGGGAGGATCCAAGCCGCAAACTGGTCTACTTAGGTCTGAGTCAACTTTTTAAATCACGCACTCTCTCAAGGAATTTCAAACTCTAGCTGTACAAAACACCGATCCAATCCATTTGGCTACATGGCTGTGAAACTTGGAGTATCCGGCAAAAATATTTTCTCGTTTTCGAGAGGAAAGTCTTAAGAAAGAGCTATGGGCCACTACAAAATATGATCACTGTGGAATGGAGGACCAGGCATAATTGTGGGCTGGATGAAATCTAATACAGACCAAATATTGTAGGCCTGATGGGAACCAAACAGCTTGTATGGGCAGGGCATGCCCCCGGAAGAAGACTGCTGGGCAGACCAAAGAAAAGCTGGAGGGATGGAATCCACGACGACATGCGGCAGATCGGCTTAGAGGATGATTAGCGTCAGAATGCAGTATCCATTCAAAGACGAACCTCGTATCTGTGCGCGGTTCTCCGGGTCTGATGGCGTAAAGTAAAGAAGTAACACTTCAATGTAGTTTCGATGTTAAGGCATTTCTCTTTGTCAAAGCTTTCCCTGCTGCTGTACTTTTACCAGAAGTCAAATACGATGTTTATAAACACAGCGTTTTGATGCTCAGAACGTGACTCGTTCAATGTCCACAGGTAGCTGCTTCGAGTTATTACGTTTACGATTCTCTGTCAGCACAACACACATTTACATAGCGCTTCAGATCAGTATTGCAGTCCAACAGCGACGTTCATAGCAATTGCACTTCAGAGTTTGTTCATTGCGCGTGGTTTAAATTTTTTTACATTCTTCTTGTTGGAAGTTAGCAAGAACTGTTATTTACTTAATGTCTTTACTTCTTTTCGTCCTTTGTAGGACCAGGTTTACTAGAATGTATCGTGGCCGTTACAGCATCGTTAAGGGGTTGTAGACTCGTCTTGGGGCTTGCTATGTACTCAATAGCCCTGTTCACACGGGAGCGAAGACAAGCGAACGAACGTTCGTACACAATTCGCCAGTGTTCACTATCTATCCCATGTACCTGTGAATAAGCGTTCAAACTAGGCGGAACGGAAGAGAACGAGAATAGCTTTCCAAACGCAACAAACACTGTACTAGCGATGCAGAACTGTGATATTCTTACAGGATTATTTTGCACTGAGAGCGGGTTGTTTATTATGAAACAAGCAAAATGCTATAGGAATTTTTACACAAGCTTGAAACTTGTAGTGGTAGTACGCTTATAACTGAATTGCAGCCTTTCTTACCGTTATTCCAAACCTTCCATATGTGTCGGTTGTCGCTTTCAAAAAAATGGCTCTGAGCACTATGGGACTCAACTGCTGAGGTCATTAGTCCGCTAGAACTTAGAACTAGTTAAACCTAACTAACCTAAGGACATCACAAACCTCCATGCCCGAGGCAGGATTCGAACCTGCGACCGTAGCGGTCTTGCGGTTCCACACTGCAGCGCCTTGAACCGCACGGCCACTTCGGCCGGCTTGTCGCCTTCAGCTCGCTTTTGTTTTTCTGGGAGGAATGTAAAATTAGGATACTAATTACAAACGAGAAACATAACCTAAGGAAAGGCTAGCATTAACACTCCTGCTGCTAGCAATTGGAGATAGTTACTTTATTAATTCTTTCGCATTTCAACAGTTATTATACACGAAGCACTCAAAGATTTTATTAAAGTCTGTGTAAGGAAACTAACGACAACACAGGTGATGATGGAAAGCGATTTTATACATTTTTAAAACGTTTTTCATAATCTTTTACTTATCTTGATCGCAAAAATTGTTACTTTACAATTTATTACTAGTTTCGGCTGCTGAACAACAATCTTCAGATCGAAACTATCTGGCAGATTAAAACCGTGTGCCCGACCGAGATTCGAACTCGGGACCTTTGCCTTTCGCGGGCAAGTGCTCTACCATCTGAGCTACCGAAGCACGACTCACGCCCGGTCTCACAGCTTTACTTCTGCCAGTATCTCGTCTCCTACCTTCCAAACTTTACAGAAGCTCTCCTGCGAACCTTGCAGAAAATCTCATTCGGGAATCTTCAGATCGCTCGTGGTAGAGACACTGCGTTAAATACACCGTAGGTTTGAACTAAATATTCCCGTAATTTTGTAATCCTTTAGTAAAAATGTTCACATTAAAGATTAAATAAAATAGAAATCCACTGATCATGGCACAGAAGTGCTGAAACATGTTTGGGAACTTGGAAAACGCTGTTTTGCGTAACTGGCGGACCTCACATCCAACAATTAGAACACCACCATCTGAAATCATTGGCCTTTCTTGTAGCATGCTCATTTAATGAGCTAAGTTTCATTACTCTGCTGGTTATACCAAGGAAGTTATAGAGTGCATCTTAGAAACACGGTATTTAGGAAGTGAGGCTTAGCAAAAGGTTTACCCATCCTCGTTAAGAAACATAACTCTTCAATAACAAGAACATGAAATACAAAAGAATGCTGCAGCTGGTCCCGGCGGAGGTTCGAGTCCTCCCTCGGGCATGGGTGTGTGTGTTTGTCCTTAGGATAATTTGGTTGAAGTAGTGTGTAAGCTTAGGGACTGATGACCTTAGCAGTTAAGTCCCATAAGATTTCACACACACGCACACACACAAAAGAATGCAAAATTGATCAAGCTTCTTTGTCCCCATTTGAAGCTTTTAGAACATCAGCAGTGTACTGGAACTTGGCTCATTAATGACCATATACCCGTATATGATATCAGACCATGGCGTTCTAGTCCACAGTGTACACTTATGGGCCAAAACGTTATGACCACCTACTTAAAACCGTTTTCGTCCACTTCTGGAATATGTGCCATGGATTCGACAAGTACTTGATAGGTTTCCAGAAGTTAGTGGCACCAAATGGCGCACAGATCACACACTTCCCGTAATTCACGGGCTGTTGGTTTGTGGGTGCGGACATGACGCCCGTTAGCGTCCCAGTTGGGTTTCATCGGATTCAGATGACCTGAATTTAATGGCCAAGACATTAACGCGAGTTCACTAGCATGCTCCCAAAACCATTGCAGTGCGATTCCGGCCTTGTGGCACGGACAGTTATCCTGCTGGAAGTGCCAACGCTGTTGACGAAGACATCAAGCATAAGGGGTTACAAGTGGTCCCTAATAATTTCACGTAGTGCACAGCTGTCACGGTGCGTTCGATTACTGCCACAGGTCCCATGGAGACCCAGGCGAATGTTCCCCGTCACATAATACTGCTCCCACCAGCCTGCGTCCGTGACGAGTAGCCTTTCTCCTGGATGACGGCTTATCTGAACATGGCCATCGACCTGGTTTAACAATGAAGAAGATTCATCCGACCAGGCGACAAGATTCCATTGTTGAATATAACGAACATAGTTGGGAGTGTCAGCGACTGCTTATGAAGAAACAGTCACGATCGCAAGATATCATTTGTTTAAAAAAAATGGCTCTGAGCACTATGGGACTCAACATCTTAGGTCATAAGTCGCCTAGAACTTAGAACTACTTAAACCTAACTAACCTAAGGACATCACACACACCCATGCCCGAGGCAGGATTCGAACCTGCGACCGTAGCAGTCCCGCGGTTCCGAACTGCAGCGCCAGAACCGCTAGACCACCGCGGCCGGATATCATTTGTTTAAAATGATCGGTTTTGGCCATAGAGTAAATATCTCTGGAGTGAGCATCACATGCGCAGAACAGATTTTGTGTTGTCAACATATATTGCCGGCCTGGTCACGTGTTCTCTGGACGTCGTGTGTTTGTCCGTATAGCGCCCTGTATATTTCGAATGTTAGTACATCCCTAGTACAGACGGATTCTTTTCGTACGTGTCGTGGTTTATTTATATATGTTGCGCAGACATTTTAACAGTATCCATTTGATACCGGGAATAAACCAGCTACGTAACTTTTAAGGGCAAGTGATATTGCATTCTGCTTCTTTGCGACAGGTGTCACAGTTCAGATGCACTCGATTTTTGGTAGTTTTCGGTATAGTACAGCACTTTATAGTATTACAGAGCCTGACCCACATTTTTCAGCAATAGTCTTGCAAAATGACTTGACAGTACGCTAGTACTTTCGCAAGTGTCCGAAAAATACCGAATTTGCCACACGTTAATGATTATATCCCTACTAATTCGTCCTTTTTTTCTGCTATTTCTGCGGCTTTATTTTCTCGTTTCTGCGACCTAAAGCACAATTTTTCTTACTGGTGACACTTTGAAGTGTTTATTTAACTCATTTTACGTACTTGCTCCCAGTTTATTAAATAAATAGTAGACTGAGTAAGAAGGGAAAAAAAAGGCGATCGGAGAATAAATGTACTGTAAAGCAAGTACAGTTGGTCATGTAACAGTCACCCCATATAACACCATTAAGGAAAATGGAAAGTGACACAAATGAAAGAGTTTGGGGACATCTTTAATAATATTTTACGCTTCTTAATCAAATGGCGAAGAAAATAAATTGAAGGCAAAATACACCAAAGAAGATGAATGTGTACTTTGATTAGCTACACTATTGTGTTTTTTTATTTGATTTGTGCAGAAAATGTATTTAAGCTGAATGCAGAAATTGGTAGTATCTGCCGTGGAAAATTAAAAATAGTTGGTATAGCATCTACCTTCAGCCACACACGTCCAAATTCTTCTCTGTCTAAACATTCCTCTTCAAAGTGTTTTGAACATACTTTGGAATATTTTGTGGGGACAAAATTACTCCTCCTTATTTTTTGGAGTCACATCTTTACTCGTTGTTCATCCTTCGGGAAATTAAATTATAAATCACACATAATCATTCTCCATGTCCTAGACACACTTAACATGGTCTCCTACTGTAACTTTATAGTAAACAGAAAGGTTTGGACACACATATTATACGAAGACAATTACAGACTCCCGCGCTATTGAATTTATCTTTCTCCCGTCTTTCAAATCTATGTACATATTCGGCAAGTCACTGATAAATGCATGGAGAATAGTATTTGCTGAAACAACTAACCATTCCCTTTCCTGTTCCACTACCAAATTTACGAGAGGAAGCGATTGTTTGTAAGTTTTTGTACGAGCCGTAATATCTATTATATAGTCATAAAATCGAAGAAAAATAGGTCTGCAGAATCAAGCCTTTATTATAATGCGTCTTGAAATTTTTAAACATAGTACTATCCCTCCTTTCACATATCTTTCTTTGCATCTGTAGCAACAACAATAATTCACCATCGCTATTACACTATCAACAAACGGTGAAAACGCAACAAAAACTCTTGGTATTATAAACTTCAAACTCTGCGGAAAGCACACACGCACAGCGAAGTCCCGAAAACACGTGACAACCCTGGTTTAATGTTGCGAACGTGTGCAGAACGCAATGCTCACTCCAGAGGTATTTACTCTATGGTTTCGGCACATACAGTGGGTCATTCTCAGATTGATTGCACCATTTTCTGGAGCTGTCGACTTGCTGAGCAGCTGCGCGTTGTCAAGCAGTTATGCTGTTGACAACACGCAGCTGTTCAGCAGGTCGCTAAATCCAGAAAATCGTGCTATCAGTCTGAGGATGGCTTACTGTATGTGAGCAGCTATCGGCCTGACAACATACAGCGGCTCAGAAAGTCGCCATCTCCAGCAAATGGTTCAACCAGTCTGAACATGGCCTTATGTATGTGCCGAAACCGGCCATTTTAAATAAATGATATTTGCGATCGTGACTGTTTCTTCTTAAGTAACGATTCCATTGACCCATGGTCCTATCTCGATGATCCTGTTCCCAATGTAATCAGAACTGCCGATGTTGTTGGGTCAACATGGGAACACGTAGGGGTCCTCTGCTGAGGACTACCATGTTCAACGCTGTACGCTAAACGGTGTGCACCAAAGCACTTGTACCTGCACCAGCGCTGTACTCTAACGTCAGGTCTGCCACAAATCGCCGCATATCCTGCTTTAGAGGGCGGGCCATCCTCCAATCCTCATGTTCTGTGATGAGGTAAGGACGGCCAACTTCTTGTCGCATACTCGTGGTTTCAGCATTCTTCAGCCAGTTTCCATAAATGCTCCCAACAGTAGTACGCCAACAGCCGACCTGATTCGCGAGATGCTAGCTCCCAGGCATTGGGCCACAACAATCAGGCTTTCGTCAAAGTTGCTTAAGTCGGTAGATTTCCTTATTTGCGCCACTTATCGTAGCTAGAATGATTCCCCATTCGTCTCTGCTCCACTCATATACTTCTCTTACTGCATCAGGTGCCCTCAGCGCCACCAAGCAGCTTACAGCCTCGCGGTGGACAGGGGTCATAATGTTTTGGATCATCAGTGCATATACACACAATGCCGTTGAATGATCGGAAGATGGTTACTTAGTAACCGAAACCACAGTCGATTGTATCAAAAATTTTTGGGATCAAGACAGTTAAATGATGCTGTCAATCTTTCAAATTTTTTTAAATAACAGTACGAGTAATGTAATGTCAAACACACATACCAACTGTCACATAGGGTTCCTGATAAAATCTGCTATGTAGTATGTAGGAGGGGGAGAGGGGGGGGATAGCGTGATTGCGGGAAGAGTCAGTTTTATTCTTTCGGTTATTATAACAAAAGTTCCTAAAATAAAAGTGACGTGTCTGTGATGTAATCACAGCTACCCTGAAAGCAAACCACGAGAATAATGAGGTGTTTCAATTTTTTTTATCTTAGATTAATCAGTACAATAGATACATATTTGAGTTTTTCTTTTGGATAAATTTATTGTGCTTTTTCCTTTTAATAAAAATAAATAATAAAGCATGTGCGTTTTTACTCAGTTCCCGCTTGACAGAGGAGCTATAATTAATTTATCGTCTTCCAAGTCTTCTGTAGGACATTTGAGTGCTTCAGCAATTTTTTACCAAACATATTTCTTTTTGGTCGGTGTTTCCTGTGTGGAACTCTTGGATTCTAGAAGGATTTATGATTTGTACATGGTTCTGTCAGCAGCACTACTTTCTGTTCTGAACACTTTATGGCACACGCAACTCATGTCAAGAATGGAACCACAGTAGATCGTGCACAGCGCTCTGTGCTGCGAACGTCGAAGCGGAGCGTACCACGTTTTCTCATGGTTCTCTGAAATACCGACAACCAGCAGAACGCGAGTAATCACCTGTGAATGTGAACCAAACACAACTGAATGTTATTTTTCCACCAATCCTCGGATCTGTATCAGGGACAGAAATATTTCTTCTCATATAATCGTAAAGGCATTCTTTAGCTTTTTGCTGCTCCACGGTCATCATTTTGTCAATAGGTTTTAATTGTGTCATCGAGTCGGTTTGAAGAGTATCACCCGAAATATAGGAATAAGAAATATTGCTGTGTCGCATGTACGCGCAGAAGATGATGTAATATTCCATCCTCCACAAAAAATAGAAAAATATATAACCAAAAGTTTTCACGTGCTCGTCTACCATTTACAGCGGAATGAATGTTAGTTGACTGATGGTTCAAAAAATGGCTCTGAGCACTATGGGACTCAACTGCTGAGGTCATTAGTCCCCTAGAACTTAGAACTAGTTAAACCTAACTAACCTAAGGACATCACAAACATCCATGCCCGAGGCAGGATTCGAACCTGCGACCGTAGCGGTCTTGCGGTTCCAGACTGCAGCGCCTTTAACCGCACGGCCACTTCGGCCGGCTGACTGATGGTTCACCTGTGTTCACTCCATTGTAAAGCAGTCTTTAATCCTCGAGCAACGATCTCTTCTCTGTAGAGGTACGGGCAACTACTGAGTTGAAAGAACTTGCAGGCAGGTCAAATGTTGGCCATGTCATGGCTCCTGTTAGGGAACTTGCGTCACGAAAGGGTAACTACTCTTTAACGTGCGCTTGGCGTCTATCGTGGGAGCAATTGTGCACCAGATGGCCAATCATGGAAGCAACGCAGAGAACAGGATGCAGTTAGCTGTAAATTGCATCTTACGTCGAGACAAACGACTTCACGATACCGTTCTCGGTCCTTTCTGGAGTGGTGTAGATAGCTAATCTCACTAACAGTAAAGCACTGCATCCGCGTGAGTAGCGCTCGGCTACGTCACTCTCTATACACGCTCACGCGGAATCATGCGACTGGTTTTCACCCACTGTGGGCTATAAAGCACAAAGCAGCCGCAGTGTTAAGCAGCCAATGTAGACAGCCACCTGACAGTCACAGATGTTGGAGCATACGAAAAATAAATTTGCAATATTCTTAGGCAATCAGATTTTCATGAAAATGTCGTTAGTAAAAATTTACTAACATCGGAGAAAAGCTCCATACCAACAAGGAAGTACCGATGCCGTGCTCCATTGTCGGAGACGAGGCATTTGGAATATCTGAAAATTTAATGCGTCCTTATGTAGGAAGGAGTTTAACAAACAATAAAGGAACCTTCAAAAACCGACTGTCTCGGACTGGGAGATTTATACACTGAAGCGCCAAAGAAACTGGTATAGGCATGCGTATTCAAAAATGGTTCAAATGGCTCTGAGCACTATGGGACTTAACATCTGTGGTCATTAGTCCCCTAGAACTTAGAACTACTTAAGCCTAACTAACCTAAGGACATCACACACATCCATGCCCGAGGCAGGATTCGAACCTGCGAGCGGAGCGGTCACGCGGTTCCAGACTGAAGCGCCTAGACCGCACGGCCACACCGGCCAGCATGCGTATTCAAATACAGATATATGTAACCAGGCAGATGACGGCGCTGCGGTCGGCAACGCCTATATAAGATAACAAGCGTCTGGCGCAGTTGTTAGATCGGTTACTGCTGCTACAATGGCAGGTTATCAAGAGTTACGTGAGTTTGAAAGTGATGCTATAGTCGGCGCAGGAGCGATGGAACACAGCATCTCCGATGTAACGATGAAGGGGGGATTTTCCCGTACAATTTCACAAATGTACCGTGAATATCAGGAATCCGGTAAAACATCAAATCTTCGACATCGCTGTGGCCGGAAAAACATCCTGGAAGAACGGGACTAACGAAGACTGAAGCGAATCGTCCAGTGTGACAGAAGTGCGGCCCTTCCGCAAAATGCAGCAGATTTCAGTGCTAGGCCACCAACAAGTGTCAGCGTACGAACCGTTCAACGAATCATCACGATATGGACTTTCGGAGCCGAAGGTACACTCATATACCGTTGAGGACTGAGCGACACAAAGCTTTACGCCTCGCCTGGGCCCATCATCACCGACATTAGACAGTTGATGAGCGGAAACATGTTGCCTGGTCGGACGAGTCTCGTTTCAAATTGCATCGAGCTGATGGACTTCTACAGGTATGAAGTCAACGTCATGAGTCCATGGATCCTCCATGTCGGCAGGGGACTGTTCTAGCTTGTGGAGACTCGGTAATCGTGTGGTGCGTGTGCGGTTGGAGTGATACGTCCAGATACGACTCTGACAGGTAACACGTACGTAAGCATCCTGTCTGATCACCTACATCCATTCGTGTCCATCATTCCGACAGACTTGGGTTATTCCAGCAGGACAATGCGACACCCCACATGTCTAGAATTGCTATAGAGTGGCTCCAGGGACACTCTTCTGAGTTTAAACACTTCCTCTGGCCACCAAACTCCCCAGACATGAACACTATTGAGCACATGTGGGATGCCTTGCAACGTGCTGTTCAAAAGAGATCTCCACCCCCTCGTACTCTTACGTATTTATGAACAGCTCTGCAGGATTAATGGTGTCAATTCCCTTCAGCATTACTCAAGACATTAGTCGAGTCCATACCACGTCTTGCTGCGGCACTTCTGCGTGCTCGTGGGGTCCTACACGATATTAGGTAGGTGTACGAGTTTCTTTGCCTCTTCAGTGTAGAATGCACTTTTGGCACTCTGGCAAATAAATGGAAAATGTAGAATTTTTCATCTCCCAGTGTATGTTCAAGAAGACTTTTCAGTTTCCATAATAAATGCATACTCTGTTTTACAAAATATCGTGTCAGAAAGACCTATAAATTTGGATACACGTACGCCCCTTGAGAACTGGAAATTCTCCCAGGTCCTACAAGCTGTCGACGGTCATGGCGAATTTTGTTTCGCCATGCAACCAGGGTCTGCTAGCTTCGACAAGTACACGGAGGGTTAAGGCAATTACGTACACCGAAGCGCCAAAGAAAGTGGTATAGGAATGCGTATTCAAATACAGAGATATGTAAACAAACAGAAGACGGCGTTGCGGTCGGCAACGCCTATATAAGATAACAAGTGTCTGGCGCAGTTGTTAAATTGGTTAGTGCTGCTACAATGGCACGTTATCACGATTTAAGTGAGTTTGAACGTGGTGTTATAGCCGGCGCACGAGCGATGAGACACGGCATCTCCGAAGTAACGATGAAGTGTGGATTCTCCCGTACGGCCATTTCACAAGTGTGCCGTGAATATTAGGAATCCGATAAAACGTCAAATCCCCGACATCGCTGTGGCCGGAAAAAGACCCTGCAAGAACGGGACCAACGACGACTGAAGAGAATCGTTCAGCGTGACAGAACTGCAACCCGTCGGCAAACTGCTGCAGATTTCAATGTTGGGCCATCAACAAGTGTCAGCGTGCTAACTACTCAACGAAACATCATGGTTATGGGCTTTCTGAGCCGAAGGCCCACTTGTGTAACCTTGATGACTGCACGACACAAAGACTTACGCCTCGCCTGGGGCCGACATCGGACTGCTGATGAGTGGAAACATGTTGCTTTGTCGGAAGAGTCTCGTTTCAAATTGTATCGAGCGGATGGACGCGTACAGCTTTAGAGACAACCTCATGGATCCATGGACCCTACATGTCAGCGGGCGACTGTTCAAGTTGGTGGAGACTCTGTAATCGTGTGGGGGGTGTGCATTTAGAGTGATTGGGACCCATGACAGGTCTAGATACGACTGTGGTAGGTGACACGTACGTAAGCATCCTGTCAGATCACCTGCATCCATTCATGTCCGTTGTGCATTCTGACGGGCTTGGACAATACCAGCAGGATATGTGTAAGTGAGTGCAGGCGCATGCAGTCGAGTGCGGGATACGCGGACAGGCCATGTGGTTGCAGGGCTCTGTAGAGGTGTTATAATAAATTCCATTAGAGGGAAGGCAACGGGACAGATGGTTAATAATGTTTTTCAAAGAATTAGTGAGTAGGTCTCTGAAAATACACGCTTCCTAAATTGTGAGAAAACACACTACATTCAATTCTGTACAATAAAGAGTCATACCAACAATCGATCTAGCTCATGAACAGGATCGGTAAATACGGTAGAACGCTCCAAATTTTTGGATGTAAGTATTGATGAGAACTTGAACTGGAGGAAGCGTATTACTAAGGTTCCACTCAGTAATGTCTTATGGCATAATTTTTTGGGGTAGCTCAGGAAGAAAGTACTGATAACTCAACATTGAGCAAGAAGAATAATTTGTAGTGTTCATCTGCTTTCGTCATGTAGGTACCTCATCAAGGAGTTTGGCATTTTAACTGCACCATTGCAGTACATATATTCGTTAATGAAATTCATCATAAGTAATCCATTACAATTGGAGAAGAATAGTGATATCCATACCTAAAACACTGGAGTAAACAAATGACCTTCGTTACCATTATTAAAGCTGTCAGTGGCTCAGAAAGGAGTTCAGTGTCTGAAAGGCACCAAAGAAAGTTTTAAATCAAACCTAATATCATTTCTCTGGATAACTCCTTCTATTCCACGGACGAATTTCTATGTGACACCGGTAGTTTGTAAAAAGAAAGAAAACTGATTTCTAAGTGTAGTGGCATAAATAGGGCTAAAACAATGTCTTTATTAATATTAAATTAATCACGTATGATGTACACCTGTAAAGTGACTCATTCCACATAATTTCGACAAAAGAATCGTTAAAACGATCTCTGGAACATATAACTAACTAACATAATATTAAGCAATTCCTGTAACTGCTTCTACATCTAATAGTACGCAAGCCAGCTGACGTTCAGTGTCGTTGAGGGCACTCTGCGTAGTACTGTCGCTTTTCCCTTCTCCTTTTCCAGTCGCGAATGGACAGCGGGAAGAACGACTGTCAGTAAGACTCTGTGTGAGCTCGAATCTCTCTTATTATACGTTCGTGGTATTTCCGCGAGATATACCTTGGACGTAACCATTGATTCAGTCTTCTAGGAAGGTACACTCTCGTAACATTTAACTTTAAACTACATCGTGAAGGAAGAACTTCACTTTCAGCGTCTGCCACTGGAGTCGACTAAGCATCACCGTGTCGCTATCACGCTTTCTAAATGAACCTGTATCTAAATACGCTGTTCTTCCTTAAATCTTCTCTATTTCCTCTATCAACCCTGTCTGGTACGTATGGAAGATTGACGACCGATATTCGAATATTGGTCAAACAAGGTTTTTGCAAGCTACTTTCTTTTTGGGTGGCCTACACTCTATGAGGATTCTCCCAATGAATCTCACTCTGGCGTTTGCTGTACTTAAGGTTAGTTTTACGTGCTCGTTAAATCGCTCACATAATCTCAGTTTACATCACTCCGTACGTATACTTTTAGACATTTTGTGTATGTTTCTGCAATCGTGTAATCATACAATAATGGGTAATTCTGCCTATTTATGTGCAAAACGTTACATTTGCTTATGTTGACGATCAATGGACAATTGCCGCACCAAGCGTCGACCCTCTGCAGGTGTCCTTGCATTGCGCTACAATTTTCGTATATATATATATATATATATATATATATATATATATATATATATCAAAACAAGTTTTGCATCACTTCGTTTCCGGGAGTTCCACAGCCTGTACAGAAAATTGGAATAGAGATCAACATAAACATCATTTCCGCCCTTTTTATTGCTCATGAAAACCACACATTGCATGTTGTATCACCATATAGCGAGACCTTCATAGGTGGTGGTCCAGATTGCTCACGTCTTCTTGCATTGATGCATGCCTGTATTCGTCACGGCATACTATCCACAAGGCACTGTTTGTCCAGATTGTCCCACTCCTCAACAGCGATTCGGCGTAGATCTCTCAGAGTGGTTGTTGGGTTAAGTCTACATTAAACAACCCTTTTCAATCCATTCCAGGTATGTTCGATAGGGTTCATGTCTGGAGAACATGCTGGCCACTCTAGTCGAGCGATGTCGTTATCCTGAAGGAAGTCACTCACAAGATGTGTACGATGGGGGCGCGAATTGTAGTCCGTGAAGCCGAATGCCTCGCCAGTATGCTGCCGATATGGTTGCACTATCGGTCGGAGGATGGCATTCACGTACCGTACAGCCGTTACGGCGCCTTCCATGACCACCAGTGGCGTACGTCAGCCCCACATAATGCCACCCCAAAACAGAAGGGAACCTCCACCTTGCTGCACCCGCTGGACAGTGTGTCTAAGGCCTTCAACATGACGGCGTTGCCTCCAAACACGTCTCCGACGATTGTCTGGTTGAAGGCATATGCGAAACTCGTCAGTGAAGAGAACGGGATGCCAATCCTGAGAAGTCCATTCGGCCTGTTGTTGGGCCCATCTGTACCGCGCTGCATGGTGTCGTGGTTGCAAAGATGGACCTCGCCATGGCCGTCTGAGGTGAAGTTGCACATCATGCAACGTATTTCGCACAGTTTGAGTCGTAACACGACGTCCTGTGGCCACCGAAAAGCATTGTTCAACTTGGTGGCGTTGCTGTCAGGGTTCCTCCGAGCCATAATCGGTAGGTAGTGGTCATCCACTGCACTAGTAGACCTAGGACGGCGTGAGCGAGGCATGTCATGGACAGTTCCTGTCTCTCTATATCTCCTCCATGTCCCAACAACTTCGCTTTGGTTCACTCCGAGTCGCCTAGATACGTCCCTTTTTGAAAGCCCTTCCTGGCACAAAGCAGCAATGCGGACGCAATCGAACCGTGGTATTGACAGTCTAGGCATGGTTGAACTACAGACAACACGAGCTGGTGTTTCTGGTGGAATGACTGGAACAGATCGGCTGTCGGACGCCCTCCGTCTAATAGACGCTGCTCATGCATGGTTGTTTACACCTTTCGGTGCGTTTAGTGACATCTCTAAACAGTCAAAGCGACTGTGTCAGTGAAACAATATCCACAATAAACGCCTGTCTTCAGAAGTTCTGGGAACCGGGGCGATGCAAAACTTTTTTTGATATACACTACTGGCCATTAAAATTGCTACACCAAGAAGAAATGCAGATGATAAACGGGTATTCATTGGACAAATTTATTATACTAGAACTGACATGTGATTACATTTTCACGGAATTTGGGTGCATAGATCCTGAGAAATCGGTACCCAGAACAACCACCTCTGGCCTAATAATGGCCTTGATTCGCCTGGGCATTGAGTCAAACAGAGCTTGGATGGCGTGTACAGGTACAGCTGCCCATGCAGCTTCAACACGATACCACAGTTCATCAAGAGTAGTGACTGGCGTATTGTGACGAGCCAGATGCTCGGCCACCATTGACCAGACGTTTTCAATTGGTGAGAGATCTGGAGAATGTGCTGGCGAGGGCAGTAGTCGAAAATTTTCTGTATCCAGAAAGGCCCGTACAGGACGTGCAACATGCGGTCACGCATTATTCTGCTGAAATGTAGGGTTTCGCAGGGATAGAATGAAGGGTAGAGCCACAGGTCGTAACACATCTGAAATGTAACGTCCACTGGTCAAAGTGCCATCAATGGGAACAATACGTGACCGAGACGTGTAACCAATGGCACCCCATACCATCACACCGGGTGATACGCCAGTATGGCGAAGACGAATACACGCTTCCAATATGCGTTCACCGCGATGTCGCCAAACACGGATGCGACCATCATGATGCTGTAAACAGAACCTGGATTCATCCGAAAAAATGACGTTTTGCCATTCGTGCACCCAGGTTCGTCGTTGAGTACACCATCGCAGGCGCTCCTCTCTGTGATGCAGCGTCAAGGGTAACCGCAGCCATGGTCTCCGAGCTGATAGTCCATGCTGCTGCAAACGTCGTCGAACTGTTCGTGCAGATGGTTGTTGTCTTGCAAATGTCCCCATCCGTTGACTCAGGGATCGAGACGTGGCTGCACGATCCGTTACAGCCATGCGGATAAGATGCCTGTCATCTCGACTGCTAGTGATACGAGGCCGTTGGGATCCAGCACGGCGTTCCGTATTACCCTCCTGAACCCACATATTCCATATTCTGCTAACAGTCATTGGATCTCGACCAACGCGAGCAACAATGTCGCTATACGATAAACCGCAATCACGATAAGCTACAATCCGACCTTTATCAAAGTTGGAAACGTGATGGTACGCATTTCTCCTTCTTACACTAGGAATCACAACGACGTTTCACCAGGCAACGCCCGTCAACTGCTGTTTGTGTATTAGAAATCGGTTGGAAACTTTCCTCATGTCAGCACGTTGTAGGTGTCGCCACCGGCGTCTACCTTGTGTGAATGCTCTGAAAAGCTAATCATTTGCATATCACAGCATCTTCTTCCTGCCTGTTAAATTTCGCGTCTGTAGCACGTCATCTTCGAGGTGTAGCAGTTTTAATGGCCAGTAGTGTATATACTAAATAGTCAAAGAAACTGGTATACCTACCTCATTTCGTGTAGAGCCCCCACAAGCACGCAGAAGTACCACAACACGACGTGGCATGGACTCGACTAATGTCTGAAGTAGTGCTGGACGGAACTAACACCGTGAATCCTGCAGGGCTATCCATGAATCCATAAGGGTATGACGGGGTGAAGATCTCTTCTGAACAGCACGTTGCAAGGCATCCCAGATATGCTCAATAATGTTCATGTCTAGTGAGGTGGTGTCCGGTAGAAGCGTTTAAACTCAGAAGAGTGTTCCTGCAGCCACTCTGTAGCAGTTCTGGACGTGTGGGGTGTCGCATTATCCCGCTGGAATTACCCCAGTACGTCGTCATGAACAGTGGACATGAATGGACGCAGGTCTTCAGACACGATGCTTATGTACGTGTCACCTATCAGAGTCGTATTTAGACGTATCAGGGACCCCATATCACTCCAACTGCACATGCCCCACACAATAACAGAACCTCCACCAGCTAGAACAGTCCCCTGCTGACATGTAGGGTCCATGGATTCATGACGTTGTCTCCATACCCGTACACATCCATCCACCCGATAAAATCTGAAACGAGACTCATCCGATCAGGCAACAAGTTTCCACTCATCTAAAGGCCAATGTCGGTTCTGACAGGCTCAGGCTAGGTGTAAAGCTTTGTGTTATTCAATTATCCAAGGGTACACAAGTGGGCCTTCGGCTCCGAAAGCCCATATCGATGATGTTTCGTTGAACTGTTCACACTGAAACTTGATGATCGCGCAACATTGAAATCTGCAGCAATTTTCGGAAGGGTTTCACTCCTGTCACGTCGAACGATTGTCTTCAGTCGTTGTTGGTCCCGTTCTTGCAGTATGTTTTTCCGGCCGCAGCGATGTCGGAGATTTGATGTTTTACTGAATTCCTGATATTCGCGGTACACTCGTGAAATGGTCATACGGGAAAATCCCCCCTCCATCGCTACCTCGGAGATGCCGTGTCCCATCGCTCGTGCGCCGACTATAACACCACGTTCAAACTCGCTTAAATCTTGATAAACTGCGCTGACACTTGTTGTCTTATATAGGCGTTGCCGACTGCAGCGCCTTATTTGGCCTGTTTGTATATCTCTGCATTTGCGTACGCATTCCTATACCTGTCTCTTTGGCGCTTCGGTGTGTATATATGCGGAACAGAAATAAACGATCTCTTTTTCGAAACCACGTAAATGTCTCCAACTTTGTCTCGGAAGTGCCAACAACGTTCCTCTTTTGTGGTGCGAAAGCGTGACACCCTGTGGTGTCACCCATGGTCTCGACGACTGTTCGAACAGAAAGATGCCGACACATGCAAGGAAAAGGCCAGTGCTCTGAAGCTCACGTGATGTTTGAAGTGAGTTAATGATGTCACACTGGAGCCAAATTTCACCAGAGTTCGGCCCATCGGAACGCGTACGTGTCACACAATGGAAACGTCGTCTAAGACCCACTTACCCCCATTTGACCCTTTTTTTTTAACGTCTCATTGATGGTGGTCACAACTGCGACCCACAGCTTTGAAATTACTCGGTTTTCGTATGAGTATCTGAGCAAAACATTTCAGACACGCCGCCGCTTATTCGACACGAAGAGGCTTCAGGGGATGCATAATGGGCGTGACTGACAGAGCCGTGCATGGCGCCGCATTTATACGTCCGAGCCCGCCTGAGACCGATCGGAGCGCCTGCAGCGTGAGCAGTCGAGTTCAACTGTATCGGGAGCGGAGTGCACCAGCCCTGATGCGCCGACGACGCCAGCGGCTCATCCGGTTACCCTGTCGGGCCTGGGTGTTAACAGGGTTCGGTGCAACAGGGAAACGGACAGCGCTGGTAAAACGGGAACGACGGGCCACATGCGTGCAGAATAGCTTTCTGAATCGCCTGCCCTCCTCTGAGAATCCTGAAGGTTTGATATGCTTGGAAGAGGCTGCTCTTGAGCCTTTGCGAAGAAAAATAACTATTAATGTAAAATAAAGGATGTAACACAGTACGACGCCGTGGATAACTGTACTTTGGGGTGATGTTGTCTGCAAGAGGCAGTGGATTAGAACGTCTTAATGTCAGTTTAGAACATGACACACACCTGAGGTCGTGGCAGAAAAACAAAATGTTTGGCAATGTACGAAATGTGTTAGAGCAGAAATAAAAAGTTTCAACCAATGAGACAGGGTCACAGGGGGCGTCTCTTGAGACTTTAGTCTGTGGGATACGATCATCCTCCTAGAGCACAGTTGAGATAACTTTAAACTGCTCTGTGCAGTTCATCAATACCTGTATATGTAATAGGATCGTCACATGTGCTCGATACCTGCACGCATGTGGAATTTTACTGTAGCAGATACGTTAGAGGAAGGTGGCTTGTTTCGAGATATGAGAGTGCCAGAAATATGATTCACTAGTGACTGTAATCATTAGATGACTTCTCCATAGGATGCAATACAGATATGTGGATGTATGGAGAGACACGATTCCAAATCATAGACATCATTTCTAGCAGATAGCGTAACACTAGAGATCTGGAAAGCTGGTGTACATTTCTTACTACCTCAATCAGTACACCATCTGCTACTGTTTGTGATCCTTCTCAATCAGTCATCGCCTATAACTCAGTGGATATATCGCAGAACCTCTGACATGGTATCGAGACAGAGTACGTTACAAATACCGGAGAAATATCTAGTGGCGGCGGCGTGAGGGGGTTGCAAGTAGCGCTTTCATACCACGTCCCTTAGCCGAATCACTTTCAAAATTGAGTTTTTTTTATGACGAGGTTTCGTCATGGGTTACGTGTAACTGGGCTGCCGGTCTGATAATACACGCTCCTACAATCACCGTCTCGGTATTTGTCTGGAAAAATCACATGATTCATAGATGATGCCATAGGTGGATTTATAAAGCCGGTATAGCTTTTAACATGGATGCTTGTGTACACATCTAGAACCAAGACCGTTTGTCACAGTAACATACAGTAGTTGTTGGGATCGAGTTTTTTAACATCTGGAGGTTTGCAAGACGATTAAACCTCTCTTTCTAAGACACGGTGGTAGCACTTGCAATAAAAACTTATGAGACGTGCCTACCCCTCGTTGATTTTCTCTGGGTATTATTTTGTGTCGTCTGGAATCATTTATTGACGAAGTAAGTAGGAGTGCATGGTAAGTTCGCCTTGAGCATCAGGCATATAAAGTGTGTGTTTTGTTCTGACATGTGCAAAGGAAATGACTATGTTAATTCGTAAGGATGATATGGATTTGACGTCGAGTACCGTGATAGCAAAGGGGAAGGTATGTCAAGTCATAGGAATGGTACTGATATTTCTATTTCCAGAGCCACAGCCGTCAAAAGGGTGTATTTCCGATACTTCACTCATTGTCGAATGTTGCTCAACTGAGACCGCAATCGTAACATTTAGTTGTAAGTACCAGGATAAAATATATGTGTGAACGAATTCGTAGGATGATTCTGTCTATTGGTCTGTGGTAGGCCTGATTCAGGTTTCCCATCAATGGCAGGAGCCGTCCAAATGCAAAGGTCTGTTGGAATGTAGGAATGTAGCTGAGTTAACTGTGTCGTCCTCTAGACGGGAGAATAGTATGCGTTGAGCAGCTTTCGTGATCGCATGGAAATTTGAGAAGATTGAATAGGGACGCGTGTTTGCACTGGACCGTTATTCCCTCCCATGTAGATTGTTCGGTTGACTGTTTCTGCACATTTCGCGCCTTTATTTAGTTGAGCGAGCATGGATTGTGGTGTCTGCATCTAGCAGGTGGAAATTTCGCGCCTTTATTTAGTTGAAAGAACATCGATTGTGGTTTGTGCATGTATCAGGTGAAAGACACATTTGCTGGTTCTCTAGACATGAGAAACACCTTAGTTGACTTTGTAAATTATAGGGATGATTTGGAATTTGTTACATCACCAACTTCGGTATTTGCGAGTGGAAATATCATTTTCCTCTATTTTTTTCGAGTTCTCACACAAAGGTCTCTACAGATGGGACAAGTTTCTAGTTACTCAGTGGTCTAGAGCACGCTCCACCTCGCTAAAGTTTGGGTTTTGTAGAGAAATAATTTCCAGTCTATATCTGGGGAATTCAGTTGCGCAAGCGATCGGTATGATGCTGCCATGTACTTGATATCAAGAAATACTGCGAAAATGTTATACTATTATGGCAAACCACGTTAAAATACATGTATTCTTGTAGTGCCTGAGTCTGGAGACGGGTGTAGAAAAGCGAGCAAGAAAGCAGGTCCAGACCGGAAACAGTAACGCGTTTGTGCCAAGGGGAAACGAGCCGGAATTTGTAGAACAGTTCTAAGAGTGACTTTGGTCCGCTGAGGGAGCTCTTTTCACCCTTTGGGGGTGGATGATTGGCGACCTCACATGGAAATATCTAGTGCTGCGAGGAGTATATACGTTGCTGTCTGTCTTCGTGGTATATGTACGAATGATGTAAGAGGGATGATTTTGTATGGTGCAGGATAGGAAATGCATGTTTACTACATCGACACAGTACACAGTGATGTATTGCCGGGTTGGAGATTGGTTTCGTGTTCTAACATTCACGCTCTTGTCCTCAGTGGGAGAGCAGTGTAACTGAGTAAGAGTCTTTCCATAACTGACGATATGTTGGGGCACTTTGCAGGGTTTAATTGCCTGTGCAGTGTGGCTATCTGTGTAAAATAGTTTCTTTGCCAGTGAAAGTCTCATCTGCACAAAGAAAGAAAAGGTGGATGGTGCTTCCACACTGGCTGCATCAATAGTCTGGAGGTAAATTCGCGAAGAGCCAATCATAATCCCCCATTCATTCACACAACATCCTTTGTGCTGGGTTATAGGAGTCTGTACATAGAGGTGAGAACGTTTGCATATGTTGAATGCAGGAAGGGTAGCACTTGATGGATGGGGTTCCGCATTAGCAGCGTGGGGAAGAATGCTTTTGAGGTTATTCTGAGCTATTTTCGTAAAGAGGTTCTGTTAGGACAAGAATTTCCATCCGGACAAGCTCAGAGAAACGCGACCATTAACTATTTCTGGGACACTCTACATTTTCCAAGAGGTCGACTCGGTTTTTATTTCACATAGCCATGTGATGTATAACATTGAGAACCTTTTAGATGAAGAATCGCCCCGCAGGCGTTTTGTGGCGATGTGTCAGTCACGGTGGGGCAGGTAAGCAAGGCCGGACACAGCTCACATGACACGTTAGGATCGCTAGGGGGAAAGCAGCCTGTGCTATTCTGGAACAGATTTCTGTAGCATAGTCTGTGCTGTCAGTATCCACAGGTATAGCTTCAGCAACTGTAAACACAAGTGCTGCTGGGAGGCATTTCACCTATGTGATCAGTGTGAGTGCGCCTTTGAGGTCTGTGGCGAGGTGGACAGGGGGGTGTGCTGTACCTCATATGATCGGCGAGGATGTGATGGTGGAGGAGGAGATGCTGCAGAATTGGGCCACTGGGAGTAGCCTGGTTGCCGAAGCCCTAACTCGCTAGCCTGAGGGAGGGTGGCCCATAGACACCAGAGCAGTGCTGTGGCTGGGGTGGGGTCTGGGCCAGGGGCAGCGGTGAAGATGGCGGCGGTGGCTGCGGTGGGGGAGGGAGCGGTGGCGGCGACGGGCATCGATTGCTGGGATGTGTTTTTTATTAGCAATCTTTTGTTTGAACTGTATTCCATCGATTTCACCGACCAATAGGATGGTTCAAATGGCTCTGAGCACTATGGGACTTAACATGTGAGGTCATCAGTCCCCTAGAACTTAGAACTACTTAAACCTAACTAACCTAATAACATCACACATATCCATGCCTGAGGCAAGATTCAAACCTGCAACTGTAGCGATCGTGCAATTCCAGACTGAAGTACCAAGAGCCACTCGGCCACTGCAGCCATCACCAATAGGATCCTGCAAATTTAATAAAAAACTATCCCATACATGTGAAAAATATCGATTTAATTAATTTGCATAATTTTTTATATCAACGTGGTGTTAGCAGTACAATAGTTAAGGGGAGGGTGTGCGTGAGTGGGCGACATGGAGCAGAACTGCCAGCTAAGTGCAGAACACTAGGATAATTTGCATAATTTTTATGTAAAATGCAGTGCAATAGTTTAAGGGGGTGGGTGACAAAGAAAAATGCGCCAGAAATGGCGTTCAAAAGCATGTGAAATTCTAAAAGTGTACCAGAAAATGGTGGGAGGATATAACTAATCATTTAATTTGGTATCAAAGGCGGTAGAATAATTTAATGAAATGAGGGTGACATGGAAAAGTACTTAACAGAACAAAATGTTAAGTGATGACAAAGGGCCAAACGTTAGTTTCAGACACCCAGAGTACAGTGGCAGACATTAGGTTTTGCAACATGTTTGCCCTATGTAGTTACTTCGTACAACACCTACATGTTTCCAAACAGCAGAGAATGTTGTGCAAGAGAAATTCACCCCCCACAAACTGATTTTTTTTGTACATAAACAATATACCCTTGGATTTCCTGTTGTGAGACCCTTCCTCTCCACCACCAGACCGCCACCTTGGATTATGTCATTGAACAGATGACAGTGTTCTCTGGTGGTGGTACTGTGGACTAGATCCAGATCTCATGGGAAACACACTAATTCGCGCCATCTTGGATAATGGTACTTGCATCGTCAGTTGATGACATGGCGCCCATCTTGGATTACGTCACGGATAGGGGCGCCCTTCGGTGGTGGTACTCTGTACTAGGTCAGCTGGAGTCCAGACTTGTAGTGAACACACCGGGTGGCTGTACTGCATCAAACTGTTTAAATAAATAGTGCATGCAAAATAATAAAGACTTATGCCTAGCACAGGTCGAGTCCTCTCCCCACCATATCCTAGGATGAGGTGGTGGTCTGACGACTTGGGTTAGTAGAAGTAACCCAATTGACCTATCTTCCCACCATTTTCTTATGTTAGTAGAGTTGTGTTGCATTGTCCTGATGGAATTTGAACTTCCCACCATTTTCTGGGGGAGGTGGTTAGGTTAGTGCAGGTAGCCCAACTGACCTACCTTCCCACCAAAATTCAAACCTCCCACCAAAATCTTAAATGACGTCATCGCCGCCATCTTGGATGACGTGATACAGAACTTTTGGGGCACCCTGTGGGGCAGAACTCTCTTTGCCCCAATACTCGCCCTGGTTCTCAGAACTCCTGAAGAAAGAAGTTGATTGTGCATCACAGACACAGGCGCTTTGACTGTTCAGAGATGTCACTATACTCACCCATATATGTAAACAACCATAGATGAGCAGCTCCTATTAGACGGAGGGGGTCAGACAGTCGATCAGTTCCAGTCATTCCGCCAGGAAGGAGGTACACAGCTCGTGTTGTCTGCAGTTCAAGCACGCCTAGACTGTCAATACCGCAGTTCAAAAATGGTTCAAATGCCTCTGAGCACTATGGGACTTAACATCAGAGGTCACCAGTCCCCTAGAACTTAAAACTACTTAAACCTAACTAACCTAAGGACATCACACACATCTTCGCCCAAGACAGGATTCGAACCTGCGAGCATAGTGGTCGCGTGGTTCTAGACTGAAGCGCCTAGAACCGCTCGGCCACACCGCGGTTCGATCGGGTCCACATTTTTACTTCGTTCCAGGAAGGGCTCTCAACAAGAGAAGTGTCCAGGCGTCTTGAAGTGAACCAAAGCGATGTTGTTCAGAGTTACAGAGACGGGAACTGTAGATGACATGCCTCGCTTGCGCCGCCCAAGGGCTACTACTGCAGTGGACGACCGCTACCTATGGATTATGGCTCGGAGGAACCCTGACAGCAACACCACCAAGTTGAACAATGCTTTTCGGTAACCACAGGACGTCGTGTTACGACTTAAACTGTGCGAAATACGTTGCATGATGTGCAACTTCACTCCCGACGTCCATGGCAAGGTCCATCTTTGCAACCACGACACCATGCTAGGCGGTACAGATGGGCCTAACAACATGCCGAATGGACTGCTTAGGACTCCCGTCACGTTCTCTTCACCGATTTGTGGCGCATATGCCTTCAACCAGACAATCGTCGGAGACGTGTTTGGAGGCAATGCGGTCAGGCTGAAGGCCTTAGACACACTGCCCAGCGAGTGCAGCAAGGTGGACGATCCCTTTTGTTTTGGGGTGGCATTATGTGGGGCCGACGTACGCCGCTGGTGGTCATGGAAGGCGCCGTAACGGCTGTACGGTACATGAATGCCATCCTCCGACCGATAGTGCAACTATATCGGCAGCATATTGTCAATGCATTCGTCTTCGTGAACGACAATTCGTGCCCTCATGGCACACATCTTGTGGGTGACTTCCTTCAGGATAACGACATCGCTCGACTAGAGTGGCCAGCATGTTCTCCAGACATGAACCTTAAAGAACATGCCTGGGATAGACTGACAAGGGTGTTTATGGTCGAGGTGACCCATCAGTCACTCTGAGAGATCTACGCCTAATCGTCGTTGAGGAGTGGGACAATATGGACGAACAGTGCCTTGATGACCTTGTGGATAGTATGCCGTGACGAATACAGGCATGCATCAATGCAAGACGACGTGCTGCTGGGTATTAGAGGTACCAGTGTGTACAGCAATCTGGACCACCACCTCTGAAGGTCTCTCTGTACGGTGGTACAACGGTGTGTGGCTTTCATGAGCAATAAAAAGGTTATGCAAAACTTTTTTTGATGTGTGTAAGAAAGTTAGGGATATTTGCAATCCATCTCTTGAACGTTTCGTTCGTCACCGATCAGGAGACAAATATGAGAAAGTTCCTAGAGAACTGTTTTCGCCTTCCGTACAACAAGCACTCCTTTGACACTTTTCTTCGCTATACTGTTGAGGAAAAATGGTTGCAGCAATATTGTCGTGATGTTTACCCACCGTTGGAATGAACTCACGGTTTTAGTTTACCGTCAAGCAGCACGTTGAGACTCGCTGGAATACTTTGTGTGTCACGTAAAAATCCGTGTTTATGCAGCGTGAACAAATTGCTGAGTTTTTACTTGAATTCGAAAAAATACACTAGTTTGGGAACTGGAATGACCAGGTAGCTGACAAATTAATTTATTTTCTCGAAGTATTCCATGGCGATACCAAGCTGACAGTGATTTGACGCTGCGGTTGCTTCTGATATGGGTGTACCAGCTACAGGAACACTGTGCTGAGAGTGCGGCGGACAGTGAGGCAAGAAATCCTGGACATGTAAGACGACGCATTTATAAATGAAATTTATATTTTGGCTAAATATTTTAAACACTCATAACTGGATAAAAGGTCGCGTTTAAAGCATACGGTGGTGCCTCAATAATGTCAAACATTTTGGGGAAGCAGCATTACTGAAAGCAATCGTGCGAAACCTCTTAAGGGAAAAAGTGGAAACAAACTCTGCCGGCACGGTAGGTCAGCGCGTTCGGTCAGAGGGCTGCGTTGTAAGTAGGCTGTTTAGGTTTTTTTATTGGTAACGCCACGTAGCCCTTTATATGAAAATCACTGACTGTGCTGTGTGCAGTCTGAGGCTGGTCGGCATAGTTGCAATAGTCGCTATTGTAGTGTTGGGCAGTTGGCTGTTAACAGCGCGTAGCGTTGCGCAGTTGGAGGTGAGCCGCCAGCAGTGGTGGATGTGGGGAAGTGAGATGGCGGATTTTTGAGAGCGTATGATCTGGACGTGTGTCCATCAGAAACAGTACATTTGTAAGAATGGATGTCATGAACTGCTATATATATTATGGCTTTTGAACACTATTAAGGTAAATACATTGTTCTCTATCAAAATCTTTCATTTGCTAACTATGCCTATCAGTAGTTAGTGCCTTCAGTGGTTTGAATCTTTTATTTAGCTGGCAGTGGTGGCGCTCGCTGTATTGCAGTAGTTCGAGTAACGAAGATTTTTGTGAGGTAAGTGATTTGTGAAAGGTATTGGTAATTGTTAGCCAGAGCCATTCTTTTGTATGGATTATTGAAAGTCAGATTGCGTTGCGCTAAAAAATATTGTGTGTCAGCTTAGTGTTGATCAGAATAGGTAAAGAGCGAAATGTCTGAGTACGTTCAGTTTTGCTCAGCAGTTTGAAAATCAACTAATGTAAGAGATTTATCAGCACATTAATTCAATAATTTTTCTAAGGGGACGTTTCAGTGTGCTCTCTGTAATGAAAAAAATGAATCGAAGAATCAACGATCAACTTGAACGGATGTCTTGTGACGTCTCTCCAGACCAAACGCAACGAACAATATCGATCAAAATGAATTAAAAAAAAAAAAAAGCGGTTCTATGCGCTTCAGTCCGGAACCGCGCTGCTGCTACGGTCGCAGCTTCGAATCCTGCCTCGGGCATGGAGGTGTGTACTGTCCTTAGGCTAATTAGGTTTAAGTAGTTCTAAGTTCTAGGGGACTGATGACCTCAGATGTTAAGCCCCATAGTGCTCAGAGCCATTTGAGCCATTTTTGAGCGATGTTAATAAGCTATAGTAAGTAAATATTTTTTCTGTACTGACGTTCTCGATGTTTGATCAATAGTGAAAAGACGTAAATTAATGTGAACAATGCACCGAATTCATTAACAGTCACACGATGTAACATATTTGTCCTCGATGCTGGTATGATGTATTTTTTGCAGAATGTCATACAGATAACGAAGCCTCAGTATCGACACCTTTGAAACGTGGAAAGAGTGTGCAATGTGAGAACAGTTCTACCGTGATAGAACCTTCTAACTTCAGTGTGTGTCGACAAAAACTTTTAAATACTTGACATCTCCTCATACAGTATTGCAAAAATTCGATAATTAACAGGGCGACCTTTAATAAAATTAACTGCGTCGTAAGGTATAGAGCTTTTTATAAGAACTTAACAATAATCTGATTTAACAATTAAAAGCAACGGTGGAGATTTATCTACCCATCTTGTTCCTGGTGTTACAACCATCAGCTACTTTAATGTAACATCGGAGGTTAAGTACTGAGTCGGTAAATACTGTGCGAAGCAAACAACTGCTTGCATACATGCCGCAGAGATTTTGTACTGCGCCCGCGACAGTGTGGTGCCCGTCGATCGCGCGACGTTGGGAGCAGCTGAGCCGCAAGGGTGTCCGGGAGGTCTCGAGTTCTGGAGAGCTGGCAGCGCGAGTTGAGGGTCGCCGGGCAGTCATGGCTGCGGTTCCGGAGGGCCGCGCAGGCTCGGTGCTCGCCTCTCACTGAAACGACCTCTTTTCTTGGGACGTTGACACCTTCACAGTTCGCAGTCGAAAACGACAGTTATCAGTGGGATAAGTAAATGGAAGACATCTTAGACAACCTTTGATGCTGTTGACAGCTCTCTGACGCTTCAACCATTCTTCAGAACACCGTGGACTAGCAACCCTTTCGTATGTGAATTCGCCCCTTTGGAGAGCAGAGCGACCGCCAGTTTTGCTCTGGTGTTTAGGATGGAACCACAAAGTTGGCGTTGGGTGAATTGTGGCGAAATTTGGCTCTAGTGTGATATCATTAACTCTGTTTACACTTCACGTGAACTTCTGAGCTCTGGCCTTTTTTTCGTATGTGCCAATACTTTACTATCTGAAGTGCCGTGGAGCTCGAGTGTGACGCTTCTGTACCATTACAGAGGAAGATTGTAAACATCTTCGAGTCAAATTTCAAACTCATGCTTCGGAAAGACATACAAATACATGGTTTCAAAAAAGTGGTCCTTTAATTCTGTAGCACAGTATAGTCTCTATAGCGCTCACCTGAGGTAAACTCGAAGTTGCGTTTTACGTCTGAAGCTTTGTCCCCTTTGAGAATGGTATGCTGTGTGCTAGATACTCTTCAATCCAGTCACACAGCTGATATAGTATTCTGTACGGGTGTATGTTGTTAATCGATCGTCTACTGGAAGTCAAGGAACACGGCGTCATTATCTGCTGCTTCCTGAGTCTGTCCTGACACTAAATGCGAAGACAGAGAATCTGCCGGAGTATTCACGGACAAATGCCAGAACTTCTTTCCTAGTAGAGTGCACTCATCCACAAATCGTAAAAGAAATAGTGTTGATTCACCTCGGAGCACAGAGCAGAGAAAGCTCGATGACACGTGGAACTCGTGTCGAAAAGGTAGATTAAGCTCCGTAGGCAGTGGAGTGTTTATAAGGACAAGCAGTAACATTAGGTCTTGCGGAGTCCAAAATGAATCCGATTAGAGACTAATATGGACTTAAATTAATAACAGAATTTCTTACCGGTAACCAGACTATTTTACAACCTCCTAAAATGTGGACGCTTTCTCCTGAAACACACTGTGTAACTACAAATTCTGAGTACCACTATACAAAACGGATTACTAGGATCGTATTTGTCACGACTGAGAAAGTAACGTCTTATTCGTAACTTACACGACGTCAGTGGTGGAAAACACACATCTTCATCAACGTTCTGCCTGTCTAGGTGTTATATGAAACTGATGGTGTTAAGGTTTTCACCATTTTCCATGGGTACTCGTGAGAAAAAACAAAGTACTGAATAAAACCCTTCTTACAGTTCGTGTTGCATCATTGATTAAAACACTGGACTAGTATTCGGAAGGAACTGATCACTCAAACATAAATTTTTCATGTTTTCCATGTTTTCTGTAAATCAGTAAGCGGAATGATCCCTTCACCACACGTCATCTGTCTGAGTTTGTGCTCCGTCTCTAATAATCTCGACTTGGAGTGGACAGTTTGTCTCTTTCCTTAGCATGTGTCAAGCGCGTACTGATATTGCGAGTTTGACTGTCATGAATGTTTATGTAGTACAGCGTTATGATGCGTTGTTAAGGATCAGGATTTATTGACACACAGTCAACACGGATTTAGAAAACATCGTTCTTGTGAAACACAACTAGCTCTTTACTCGCACGAAGTGTTGAGTGCTACTGACAAGGGATTTCAAATTGATTTCGTATTTCTAGATTTCCGGAAGGCTTTTGACACTGTACCACACAAGCGTCTTGTAGTGTAATTGCGTGTTTATGGAATATCGTCTCAGTTATGTGACTAGATTAGTGATTTCCTGTCAGATGGGTCACAGTTCGTAGTAATTGATGGAAAGTCATCGAGTAAAATAGAAGTGATTTCTAGCGTTCCCAAACGTAGTGTTACAGGCCCTTTGCTGTTCCTTATCTACATAAATGATTTGGGAGACAATCTGAGAAGCCGTTTAGGTTGTTTACAGGTGATGCTGTCGTTTATCGACTAGTAAAGTCATCAGAAGATGGAAACAAATTGCTAAACGATTTGGAAAAGATAGCTGTATGGTGCGAAAATTGGCAATTGACCCTAAGTAACCAAAAGTGTGTGGTCATGCACGTGAGTGCTAAAAGGAATCTGTTAAACTTAAGTAAGACGATAAATCAGTCTAATCTAAAGGCCGTAAATTCAACTAAATACCTAGTGATTACAATTACGAACAACTTAAATAGGAAGGAACACGTAGAAAATGGTGGGGGAAGGCTACCCAAAGACTGCGTTTTATTGGCAGGACAGTTATAAAATGTAACAGATCTACTGAAGAGACTGCCTACACTGCGCTTGTCCATCATCTTTTAAAATACTGCTGCGCTTTGTGGAATCCTTACCAGATAGGACTGTCGGAGTACATCGAAAATGTTCAAAGAAGGGCAATATGTTTTGTATTATCGCGAAATAAAGGAGAGAGTGTCACTGAAATGATACAGAATTTGGGGTGGGCATAACTAAAACAAAGGCGCTTCTCGTTGCGGCGGAATCTTCTCACGAAATTAAGATAACCATCTTTCTCCTCCGATTCCGAAAATATTGTGTTGACGCCGACCTACATAAGGAGGAACGATCACCACAATAAAATAAGGGAAATCAGAGCTCGCACGGAAAGTATAGGTGTTCGGTTTCTCAGCGTGCTATACGAGATTGGAATAATAGAGAATTTTGAAGATGTTCTCTGCCAGGCACTTAAATGTGATTTTCAGAGTATCCATATAGAAGTAGATGTAGGATGGGAATTAAAGAAAACAGGATGGGAATTAAAGAAAGAATGACAGAAAAACATGTCGCCGGCACATAGCGTACTCCTCTCCAATAACACCAAATTATCCACCAGGCTTAACTGCCCACCCTGCAGAACGCGACCCGTACCTTTGTTCCAAAAGATACCGTCGGGAGAAAGCCGGGGCAGTTGTGGAAAGTGTGATCAGGCTCTGCTCAGCGGCAGCCGCGCTCTACAAGTCTGTCTGCTATTGGTGACGAAAATTTCTTCTGCGCTCGCAGCCCTCTTTTCGCCGCTCCTTACACTTTCTTCAAATCGATTTGGTACGGGCCGCACCAACCTGGCGTTGGGCTAGAGACGTTGGCTAATGAACCTAGATCTACATCTACAGGGGTACTCTGCAAATCACACGCCAAGTGCCTTGCGGAGAGTACACCAAACCACCTTCACAACCAGTCTCTATTACTCGGAAAAAACGAACACCTACATCTTCCTGTATGAGTTCTGGTTTCCCTTATTTTATTAAGATGAACATTTCTCCCTACGTAGGCCGACGTCAACAAAATTTTTTCGCATTCGAAGGAGAAGGCTGGTGATTAAAATTTCGTGTGAAGATTCCGCCGCAACGAGTGAAACGTCCCCTTAAAAAAATTTGTGAATTACTGTGCTGCTAAACCCCTTACGTTATTTGATTTTCAAACAGCTGAGCAAAACTGAACTTACTCAGACATTTCTCTCTTTACTTGTTCTGATCATCACTAAACTGACACACAATATTTTTTAGCGCAATACAATCTGACTTTCAATAATCCCTACAAAAGAATGGCCCTGACTAACAATAATCTATACCTTTCATGAATCACTTACCTCACAAAAATCTTCGTTACTCGAACTACTGCGATGCAGCGAGCGTCAATACTGCCAGCTAAATAAAAGATTCAAACTACTGAAGGCACTAACTACTGATAGGCATAGTTAGCAAGTGAGAGATTTTGATGGAGAACAAACAATGTATTTACCTTAATAGTGTTCAAAAGTCGTAATATATATAGCAGTTCATGACATTCAGTCTTACAAATTTACTCTCTCTGATGGACTCACGTCCAGATCATCCGCTCCCAAAACACCGCCATCTCTCTCCCCACATCCACCACTGCTGGCGGCTCACCTCCAACAGCGCAACGCTACGTGCTGTTAACAGTCAACTGCCCAACACTACAATAGCAAATTCCAACAATGCAAACCAGCCACAGACTGCACACAGCACAGTCAGTGATTTTCATACAGAGCGCTACATGACGTTACCAACATAAAAACCTAAACAGCCTACTTACATGAGAAACGCCTTTATTTTAATTACGCCTACCCTAAATCCTGTATCTTATTCGCGACACTCTCTCCCCCATTTCTCGATAATACAAAACGTGCTGCTGTTCTCTGAACTTTCTCGATATACTCCGTTAATCTTATCTAGGAAGGATCCCACACCGTGCAGCAGTACTCCAAAAGAGGACGGACAAGCGTAGTGTAGGGACTCTCTTTAGTAGATCTATTGCATCTTCTATGTGTTCTGCCAGTAACTCACAATCTTTGCTTCCCCTTCTGCACAGCATTTTCTATGGGTTCTTGCCAATTTCAGTTGTTCGTGATTATAGTTCCTAAGTATTTGGTTGAATTTATGACCTTTGGATTTGACTGATTTATCGCGTAACCGAAATTTGACAGATTCCTTTTAGCACCCATGTGAATGGCCTCATACTTTTCATTATTTGTGGTCAACTGTAAATTTACACAGCGTACAGATATCTTTTCTAAATCATTTTGCAATTTGTTTTGACCTTCTGATGACTTTATTTGACGATAAACGACAGCATCATCTGCAAATAACCTAAGGCGGCTACTGGACTGATCGTAAACCTCTTCCGAAATTATACTAAATGCTTTCTCCGAAAATTATTTTAAGCATTTAGTTCATCAGCCCACACAAAGTGAAAATATTTACTACCGCATACTAGATATCTTAGCCGCAAACAGTCTTGAGCAAACAGATTGCGTCCTGGCAGACACAGGAATTAATAACTATAAGGTCGATATAGCGAGATTTAATGCTGTAACATCTAAATACACCGAAAATAAAAGCAAAATATATCTATTCAAAGCAGCAGATACAAATTCGTTTGACTTCTTCCAAATAGTCTGTCTCCATTCCTTCCAAACTAATTATGTAAATGTCGACCAGGTGTGGCTTAAATTCAAAGAAACGAAGCTGCGGTCAGTTGAATGTCCCATGTGGTACACAAAAAAGATCAGCGCTGCAGAAGCGACGAAGAAAGCGTGCCAGATTTAAAATAAAGCAAATTCTCCTAAACTGGCGGTAGGTTTACAGAATCTCGAAACTGAGCGTGGACTTCAGTAGGAGATGCTTTTAATAATTTCCACAAATCCGGGAGCAAATCCAAAGAGATTCTGATCGTACGTAAAGCCTACCAGCGGCCAGACACAACCAAGACCTTTACTCGACTAACACGGAGCAACTAACCACGGTTTTTCGAAATTCCTTCGCTAAAAAACATTCAATAAATGTTCTAGAATTAGAATCAGAAACAGCTGCCAACATGAGTAAGGTAGAAGTAGTAACCCCAGTGTGGAGAAACAATTTAAATCACCCAATAAAGGCAAGTCTTCAGGTCTACATTATATACCAACTGAGTTCTTCAGAGTATACTGATGAAGTAGCTCCATTTTTAGTAGTCATATACAACTGTGCACTCGACGAAAGATACGTACCGGTATCTAAATACAGGAAAGCTAAACAATTCACGCCAGTACATAAGAAAGAAAATAGAAGCAATCCGCTGAATTATAGATCCATATCATTCACACCGATTTGCACCAGGTTTTTAGAACATACGAGGTAGCAAGTGCTTTCGACAGGGGATGTCAAGTTGATTCCATATACCTAGATTGCCAGAAGTCTTTCGGCACCGTTCCGCACGAGCGGCTTCTAATCGAATTGGTTGCCCATGGAGTATCGCCTCATTTGAGTGACCAGATCCGTAATTCCCTTTCACGAAAGTCACTGTTCCTAGTAACTGACGGGAAGTCATCTAGTTGTGCAGATGTGGTAACTGGCGTTCCCCATCGAAGTGTTACAGGCCTTCTGCTGTTCTTCGTCTATGTGACCGATTTAAGAGACAATCTGAGCAGTCCTCTTAAATTGTGTGCAGATGTTAACGTCTATCACAGTCACCAGAAAATCAAAATTAACTGCAAAATGATTTAAATAAGTTATATATATGTCGCAAAAAGTGGCAGTTGACACTAAACAAAAGAAAAATGTTTGAGCTCCTCAACATGAGTACAAAAAAATCCTTTAAATTACGGTTACACGATAAATTGCCCAAATTTAAAGGTTGTCGGTTCAACTAAATACCTAGTGATTACAATTACGAACAATTTAAATTGGAAACATAACACAGATAATGTTGCGTGGAAGGCGAACCAAAGACTGCGTTTTATTGGCAGAACACAGAGAAACTGCCTACAAGGCTCTTAGCCGTCCTCTTCTGGAGTATTGCAGCACTGTACGATATCCTTACCAGACAGACTGACAGGGGATATGGAAAAAGTTTTGTGTTATCTCGGGATAGGGACGTGAATGTCACGGACGTCATACGCCAGTCAGGGAGTCTGCCATTAAAACAAAAATGTTTTCGTTGAGGCGAGATCTTTACACAGAGTATCAATCATCAACATCATCCTCCAAAAACGGAAGTATTTTGTTCACTCTCCCATATACATGGAGAAATGACTACCGTAATAAAATAAGATGAAACAGAGCTTTCACGGAAAGAATTAGGAGTTCATTTTTCCCACCTGCTATTCGAGTGTGGAACGGTCATGAAACAGTCTGAAAGCGGTCCTACGACCCCTCTGCAAAACCCTGTGTGAATTGCAGGATGGTCGTATAGATTTAGAAGACAGCCAATCGTAAAAAGCAACACCATCTTTGTGATTCTTTAATGGCATGTCCGGTTGCGAACAGTGACTATTTGCCTTCAGTGACCAATGAAATGTTTATCTGCATTCGCGACGCAGTAGTCATCATTTGCATTCAAAGTTAGTTGCAAGTGCAATAAAACATAAGTATCGAGTGTATACATAGGTGCAATGTTTGTATTGGTATTATACAGGGTGAGTCACCTAACATTACCGCTGGATATATTTCGTAAACCACATCAAATACTGACGAATCGATTCCACAGACCGAACGTGAGGAGAGGGGCTAGTATAATTGGTTAATACAAAGCATAAAAAATGCACAGAAGTATGTTTTTTACACAAACCTACGTTTTTTTGAATGGAATCCCGTTAGTTTTGTTAGCACATCTGAACATATAAACAAATACGTAATCAGTGCCGTTTGTTGCATTGTAAAATGTTAATTACATCCGGAGATATTGTAACCTAAAGTTGACGCTTGAGTACCACTGCTCCGCTGTTCGATCGTGTGTATCGGAGAGCACCGAATTACGTAGGGATCCAGGGGGAACGGTGATGGACCTTAGATACAGAAGAGACTGGAACAGCACATTACATCCACATGCTAACACCTTTTTATTGGTCTTTTTCACTGACGCACATGTACATTACCATGAGGGGTGAGGTACACGTTCACACGTGGTTTCCGTTTTCAATTACGGAGTGGAATAGAGTGTGTCCCGACATGTCAGGCCAATAGATGTTCAATGTGGTGGCCATCATTTGCTGCACACAGTTGCAATCTCTGGCGTAATGAATGTCGTACACGCCGCAGTCCATCTGGTAATGTACATGTGCGTCAGTGAAAATGACCAATAAAAAGGTGTTAGCATGTGGACGTAATGTGCTGTTCGAGTCTCTCCTGTACCTAAGGTCCATCACCGTTCCCTTTGGATCCCTACGTAATTCGGTGCTCTCCGATACACACGATCGAACAGCGGAGGAGTGGTACTCAAGCGTCAAATTTAGGTTACAATATTTCCGGATGTAATTAACATTTTACAATGCAACAAACGGCACTGATTACATATTTGTTTATACGTTCAGATGTTCTAACAAAACTAACGGGGTTCCATTTAAAAAAACGTAGGTTTGTGTTAAAAAACACACTTCCGTGCATTTTTGTATGGTTTGTATTAAACAGTTACACTAGCCCCTCTCCTCACGTTCGGTCTGTGGAATCGGTTCGTCAGTATTTGATGTGGTTTACGAAATATATCCAGCGGTAACGTTAGGTGACTCACCCTGTGTATGTACACTGTTCTGTCCGACAAAAACTCTCGGCGATAACTGGGTTGGAATCGCAATTGTGAACACCATTTTCTATTCGGAATTGTTAGCAGAAATGTTCTATTCACGCTAATGACTTTCGACTTTCCAGCTAGAGATTTCGTCTATTACGTATTAGTTGTATCAGTTGCTATACAGGGTGTAAAAGAAAACTACGTATACAAAATTTTAAAGTATTTACAGGCGATAAATAGAAACACTTTTCTCATATGATAGAAATGTCACAGGTGCACCGTTTCCCCGCTATGGATCCATGTGTAGTGATGTTCAGGGACGATGTTCAAAGTGCCGTGCGATGAACATTGTTTTAGAAACGTTGTTAGCCCTCATTGGATTTCCTTTTGGGGGGAAATGAACCGTTTGGTGCACGAAACACCGAACGACGCTCCAGAAGAGCTGGTTGTCCATTTGGCTGAGGCAGCAGTCATTGTTCGTGAAATATCTGGTTGTTTTCAGCGTATGAGACAATCATTATCACGCAGATGGCAGTTGTGCATTAATGTAGACGGACAAATGTTGCAGCAACATCTCTAAAACAATATTCATCAGACGGTAGTTTGAACAATCTTTGTACATCACTATTGTCAGATCCATTATGGCCGCCTAGCGAGGAAACACTTCACTTGTGATGTTTTTGTCACATAAAAGAAGTGTTTCTTTTTATCTCCACTACAAATACTAGAATCTTGTATTCATAGTGTTTTTACACTCTGTACACAGACGAGGAAATGAATAACAGAGATGTGTTCTCTTGGAACTTTGCCTTGCTCTCTCAGGTAATTAGGGGGGACGTTGCCGATATGTGGGTTTGCGATCATCCAATCGCTCGTACTGGAGAAGGTACTGTCGTTTACATCTACATACAAGATGACAATTATTGAACCGTATGAAATAAAATCGTCATAATTTCTGAACGATTTCGTTAGGACGTTCAAACTGCACTGTTGGCCGCGGTACATGATCGGAATTAGTACGCGCATGCACATGACAGGTTTGGTTTAGCGACGAAGCCCACTTTCATTTGGATGGGTTCTTCAATAACAAAAATTGGCGCATTTGGGGCACTGAGAAACCGCATTTCGCGATCGAGAAGTCTCTTCACCCTCAACAGCTGACTGTGGTGTGCAATGTCCAGTCAGCCGGCCGTTGTGGACAAGCGGTTCTAGGCGCTTCAATCCGCAACCGCGCTTATGCTACGTCGCAGGTTCGAATCCTGCCTCGGGCATGGATGTCTGTGATGTCCTTAGGTTAGTTAGGTTAAGTAGTTCTAAGTGTAGGGGACTGATGACCTCACATGTTAAGTCCTATAGTATTAGAGTCATTTGAACAATTTGCAATTTCCAGTCATGGAATAATAAGTGCGATTTTCCTTGATGGCACAGTGACTACCGAACGGACGTGAAGGTTTTGGAAGCTGATTTCATCTCCAGTATCCAAAGTGACCCTGATTTCTACAAGATGTTGTTCATGCAAGACGGGGCTCGACTCCATCGAAGAAGGAGAGTGTTTCATGTCCTGGAGGAGCACTTTGGGGATGGTTCTGGGGTACCCAGAGACTCATGGCAGTGGCCCTTGGGTACCCACTGGCTTGAGCCTCGATTGGCAGCCATAGTCTCCGGATATGAAAACATGCGACTCCTTTTTGTAGGGCTATATTAAAGACAGGGTGTACAGCAATAACCTCAAGAGATTGCTGAGCTGAAAACAGCCATTCAGCAGTAGCATCGACATTCCAACTCTTCAGCGGGTCATGCAAAATTTCGCTCTTCATCTGCGCCACATCATCGCCAATGATGGCAGGCATATGGAACTTGTCGTAACCTAAATCCAGATATCCGTAGTGACGTTTACATGTTGAATAAAGTTTGTGCACGCCACAGTTTGTAATTAATTTCCGTTTTTTTTATGTAGTTCAATAACTGTCACCCGATATATAGTCAGCAAGCCACTTACAGTGTATGTCGGAGAGTACATCGTATCAATATTATCCATTTTTTCTCTATTCCATTCAAGTATTATGTTGTTGTCATTGTTGTGGTCTTGAGTCCAGACACTGGTTTGATGCAGCTCTCCATGCTACTCTATCCTGTGCAAGTTTCTTCATCTCCCAGTACCAACTGCAACCTACATCTTTCTGAATCTGTTTAGTGTATTCATCTCTTGGTCTCCCTCTACGATTTCTACCCTCCACGCTGCCCTCCAATACTAAATTCGTGATCCCTTGATGCCTCAGAATATGCCATACCAACCGATCCCTTCTTCTAGTCAAGTTGTGCCACAAATTTCTCTTCTCTCCAATTCTGTTCAATACCTCCTCATTAGTTATGTGATCTACCCATCTAATCTTCAGCATTCTTTTGTAGCACCACATTTCGAAAGCCTCTAATCTCTTCTTGTCTAAACTATTTATCGTCCATGTTTTACTTCCACACATGGCTACATCCAAATGCTTTCAGAAACGACTTCCTGACACTTAAATCTATACTCAATGTTAACAAATTTCTCTTCTTCAGAAATGCTTTCCTTGCCATTGCCAGTCTACATTTTATATCCTCCCTTCTTCGACCATCATCAGTTATTTTGCTCCCCAAATAGCAGAACTCATTTACTACTTTAAGCGTCTCATTTCCTAATCTAATTCTCTCAGCATCACCCGATTTAATTCGACTACATTCCATTATTCTCGTTTTGCTTTTGTTGATGTTCATCTTATATCCTCCTTTCAAGACACTGTCCATTCCGTTCAGCTGCTCTTCCAGGTCCTTTGCTGTCTCTGACAGAATTACGATGTCATATGCGAACCTCAAAGTTTTTATTTCTTCTACATGGATTTTAATTCCTACTCCGAAAAAAAAAGAAAAATTCAAGTATTCAGTGAGATAAAAATCTCTGTCCGTATGCCTCCGTATCGTCATGCAAAGACCAGCCCGCAAGAGCACAAGCCATCAATTTCCTGAAATAATCAGCGATTGGGACAAAGGTCAACACTTTCTTTGTCAGAGCGTACTGTCAGGAAATCAGATGCTCGAATTTATTTGGAAACTGCAGGACATGATAATGTTACAATGCAAGTGATCAAATTCATTGTCGATCCACCGCTGACCAAAATAACTGATATCTTTAACTGCTCTCTGTCTCCAGCATATTCCCAACTGCCTAGAAACAGGAACTTATAAAACCACTACGCGAGAAAGTGTCACCCAAAGAAGCCTGTGACCACAGGCCCATTTGCGTTCTGCTATAATTATGTACGGCTTTATAATACATGGTTGACGATCAGCTTACCGATTACTTAACCTCAGATAACTTTTAGACGAATGCCAGCCAGTTTTTAGCAAAAATCGCAGCTCGACGTCTGCCTTAATGAGAACTAACGTATGAATTAAAACTATTAAAATAGCTGTAGACAAAAAAGAGGTGACTGTTATGTGCTTTCGGACTTCACCATAGCTTTCGAGACAGTCGATTTTGACATTCGACTGGAAAAACTCACAAGCTAAAATTTTTCTTCCAGTAATGTGAAACAGTGCCAATCACACCTTACATCCCACCAACAATGTGTATTGATGACAGCAGTGTCTAATGTTAGGAGCAAACAGTAACATTGGATGAAGTATCAGAAGTCCTGCAAGTATCAATGCTAGGTTCATTACTATCGTCTTTTTACGTAAATAACGTGCAAACTGTTCGCTCCTATCGCAAGTATCCTCTATACGCCGATGACCTTCAGTTATATCTAAGTGCAAGTCCAACAAACCTGAGCAGTACTATCCAGAACGCAAATGCTGCTTCGCTTGCCTTATCACAGTGGCCACGGAATGTAAGTCTGGAACTTAACTCATCTCATACGCAAGTAGTTTTAGTCACCCGCAAAAGACTTATTACCTCTCAGTGCAGAGAATCAGTTTCATCCCATTTCCACAAAATCCAGAGATACCTTTTTCTCCTTCTGCGAAGCACTTGGGGATACTTATGAACCATCAGGTAGCCTGGACTGAACACACGACTGAAGTCTGTAAAAACGTTTCATCGCTTTTATATTCAGCACAGAAATGTCAAAAATTTACTTTCGAGCTTAAAAAACGAACTCGAAGAATCACTAGTATTCCCAGTACTTAATTATGGTGCGCTATTCTTCAAAGACTTTCAAGTAGTTTTATGCGAGAGCTAATGCCAGATGGAACTGCGGATGGACGCTTGTGTCCGCTACATTTGCGACGTCTGTTTTTTCGACCGTATCACTCCTGCCTACGAACAATTATCGTGGATACGGGCAGATAAGCGGGGAGACTATCATACCCTCTGTTTGCTCTACCGTCTGGTCAGCCTCATTGCACTATCTCTTATTTATCTTCAACTCTAGCACTACTGTCTGACAGCAGAACGGAAATACTCGTCCTCAAAAAACGTAAAATCATCTCTGTACCACAACGTAACACAACTACCTTCTAAAGATCATTTTCTGTATCGCGAACCCGACTTTGGAAGGAACTTCCCCAAAATACCAGAGCAATTAAACTTCTTTCAAACACCATATCGTATAGCTTTCGTTTCCACATACAGGTCACTCTAGTCACGCTCACCGCCCTCTATCCCTCCCTCCCCCCCCCCCCCCCCCCCAACTTTCCTATTCCCTTGTCTACAGAGTACGCTATTGAAACGGTCTGCTGTTTCTTAGCAGTTACTCTGTTACTGGAATTTCAACTATTACAAATATTATCCCTTTCGTTTATGATGATATTAAACACGGCTTCGAAAGTGCTGACCTAATTACTATTATTATTATTGTTCTTAAATACTGCGATTGTTATTATTTATTATTAATCTTATTATTGTTTGTGTTGGTAATTATAATTATGCTCGTAATAATTCTCAGATTTATATAACTGGGCCCCAAGTACGCACGGAAACTGATAATGTTTTGTAACATTTTTATGTGATGTGTAGTTCCTGGTCCGATGTTAGACAGTGTCTGAAAGCCCTAACCTGGTCATAATAAATAAACAATTACACAAATATTTTAGAAATGACAACACGTAACACTGTAAGCTGCTGTTAAAAACATACTTTAATAAGCGACGGGTTTCGGTCAAAGACCATTTTACAGCACTGCTTGGATTAAAAGCAAGAGTTGAATTGGAGTATAATGTCATCAAAAGACGAGCACATTGTCAGGAAGTTCACTGGGAACTGTCTAAGGAGAAAAAAAAACGCTAATCTCTACAGCTCTCAGTCGACGATTTAACATGCTGGTCCTTTTTCTTGACGTCGTTGTACTCCAGTGCAACTCTTGTTAATCCAAGCAGTGCTGAAAAATTGTCTTTGACCGAAACCGTTCGCTTATTAAAGAATAATTTGAACAGCAGCTTAAGGTGTTACACGATGTCATTTCTAAAATTTATCAAAGCTATGCAACACATAAAATAATCTATCTTACCTTATTCCCACGATCCCTACGTAATACACACGATGGTGGTAGCATAATGGTCGCAAAGTCTTCTTCAAATACAGGTTTCCCAAATTTATTCAATAGAGTTTCGTGAGAACTACGCCGTCATTCTTCCCAAGCGAACAATCTTATAGTGAAACTTCCTGGCAGATTAAAACTGTGTGCCGGACCGAGTCTCGAACTTCGGACCTTTGCCCATTGCGGGCGAGTGCTCTACAGTCTGAGTTACCCAAGCACGACTCAGGCCCCGTCAACACAGCTTTACTTTTGCCAGTACCTCGTCTCCTACTTTCCAAACTTCACAGAAGCTCTCCTGCGAACCTTGCAGAACTAACACTCCAAGAAGAAAAGATATTGTAGAGACGTGGCTTAGCCACAGCCTGGGGGATGTTTCCAGAATGAAATTTTCACTCTGCAGCGCAGAGTGCGCTGATATGAAACTTCCTGGCAGATTAAAACTGTGTGCCGGACCGAGACTCGAACTCAGGACTTTTGCACTTCGCGGCTGGTAGAGCATTTGCTCGCGAGGGGCAAGGGTCCTGAGTTCGAGTTTCGGTCCGGCACACACTTTTAATCTGATATGAAGTTTCATATCAGCGCACACTCCCCTGCAGAGCGAAAATTTCATTCTGGAATCTTATAGTGGTGCGATCCTATCTGATTAATACCTCATGTCCTGGCCGGCCGAAGTGGCCGTGCGGTTAAAGGCGCTGCAGTCTGGAACCGCAAGACCGCTACGGTCGCAGGTTCGAATCCTGCCTCGGGCATGGATGTTTGTGATGTCCTTAGGTTAGTTAGGTTTAACTAGTTCTAAGTTCTAGGGGACTAATGACCTCAGCAGTTGAGTCCCATAGTGCTCAGAGCCATTTGAACCTCATGTCCTGCCTCGGGCATGGATGTGTGTGATGTCCTTAGGTTAGTTAGGTTTAATTAGTTCTAAGTCCTAGGCGACTGATGACCTCAGAACTTAAGTCGCATAGTGCTTAGAGCCATTTGAACCATTTTTGAATACCTCATGTACACGAGGATGGCAAAAACATGGAAACACCAAAAAGATCACACATTACCACGTCTAATACGGTGTAAGGAACTCTTTGGCATTCAAAATAGCTTCCAGTCTTGTCTGAATGGATAAATACAGGTCGGGCATGGATGTGTGTGATGTCCTTAGGTTAGTTAGGTTTAAGTAGTTCTAAGTTCTAGGGGACTGATGACCTCAGAAGTTAAGTCCCATAGTTCTCAGAGCCCTTTGAACCATTTGATAAATACAGGTCCTCTATGGGTTTCAAGGTAATTTTGTACCATTCTTGCTGCAAAATAATGGGAAGTTCAGATAGGGACGGTGAAGGTGTACAGCGACACGCATCCTTCTCTCCAAAGCAGACCACAAAGGCTCAATAACATTGAGATCTGTCGTGTATGGTAGCTAGGGGAGATGCGACAGTTCACTACCTTGAAAGAAGGGAGCTGCATGAACAGGGGCCCCGTTGTGTTGGAACACAGTGCCAGCTTTGGGTAATAAATACTGTACCGTGGGTCGGAGCTGCTGAGCCAAAATGGTCATATAATTTTTAGCACTAATGTGACCTTGCAGAGTAACTATGGGCCCCATGCAATACCACGATATGGCTGCCCAAATCGTCACCGATCCTCCGCCATGTTTCACTCTTGGCTAGGGACGTAAATTCGTCCATAAGTTGGAAACAGTGTGAAACAAGACTCACCCGACCAAATGACTTTCTTCCGTTGCTCCATAGTCCAGGTTTTTATGGCTTTGGCACCAAGCTTTTCTTTTACGGGCATTTTGATCACTGATGACTGGTCTTGGAATTCCAGCTCGCCCTCCAGTTTCCTGCTTATGGAGTTCCTACCGTGTGTTAACAAGGTTCGCGAGTACGACAGCTGGACCAGTTTGACACTGCAGTGGCTTTTGCAGCTGTCGTCCTCTTATTTGTCGTCACAGTCTTCTGCAATGACCGTCTGTCACGATTATTCAACAGCATTGTGACTTAGTGATGATGTTTCTTCTCTTTCCCTGTAAGCACTATAAATCGTCGGTATGGTGCCTCTTCAAGCACCAAACACTTCGGCTATCTTGGTTACGGAAGCACCCACCATACTAGCACCAACAGTTTGCCCGTGTTCTAATTCACTTGGCTGCGACGTAATGCGCTCACAACTACACAGAACACTGTTCTGACCACGTCTGGTCAAATACACTACTGGCCATTAAAATTGCTACACCACGAAGAAATGCAGATGATAAACGGGTATTCATTGGACAACGATATTATACTAGAACTGTCATGTGATTACATGTTCACGCAATTTGGGTGCATACATCCTGAGAAATCAGTACCCAGAACAACCACCTCTGGCTGTAGTAAAGGACTTGATACGCCTGGGCATTGAGTCAAACAGAGTTTGGATGGCGTGTACAGGTACAGCTGCCCATGCAACTTCAACACGATACCACAGTTCATCAAGAGTAGTGACTGGCGTATTGTGACGAGCCAGCTGCTCGGCCACCGTTGACCAGACGTTTTCAATTGGTGAGAGATCTGGAGAATGTGCTGCCCAGGGCAACAATCGAACATTTTCTGTATCCAGAAAGGCCCGTACAGGACCTGCAACATGCAGTCGTGCATTATCCTGCTGAAATATAGGGTTTCGCAGGGATAGAATGAAGGGTAGAGCCACAGGTCGCAACACATCTGAAATGTAAAGTCCACTGGTCAAAGTGCTATCAATGGGAACAATAGGTGACCGATATGTGTAACCAATGGCACCTAATACCATCACGCCGGGTGATGCGCCAGTATGGCGATGACGAATACATGCTTGCAATGTGCGTTCACCGCGATGTCGCCAAACACGGATGCGACCATCATGATGCTGTAAACAGAACCTGGATTCATCCGAAAAATGACGTTTTGCCATTCGTGCACCCAGGCTCGTCGTTGAGTACACCATCGCAGGCGCTCCTGTCTGTGATGCAGCGTCAGGGGTAATCGCAGCCATGGTCTCCAAGCTGATAGTCCATGCTGCTGCAAACGTCGACGAACTGTTCGTGCAGATGATTGTTGTCTTGCAAACGTCCCCTGGTGACTCAGGGATCGAGACGTGGCTGCACGATCCGTTACAGCCATGCGGATAAGATGCCTGTCATGTCGACTGCTAGTGATACGAGGCCGTTGGGATCCAGCACGGCGTTCCGTATTACCCTCCTGAATCCACCGAGTCCATATTCTGCCAACAGTCATTGGATCTCGACCAACGCGAGCAGCAATGCCGCGACACAATAAACCGCAATCGCGATAGGCTACAATTCGACCTTTATCAAAGTCGGAAACGTGATGGTACGCATTTCTTCTCGTTACACTAGGCATCACAACAACGTTTCACCAGGAAACGCCGGTCAACTGCTGTTTGTGTATGAGAAATCTGTTGGAAACCTTCCTCATGTCAACACGTTGTAGGTGTCGCCACCGGCGCCAACTGTCTGAATACTCTGAAAAGCTAATAATTTGCATATCACAGCATCTTCTTCCTGTCGGTTAAATTTCGCGTCTGTAACACGTCATCTTCGTGGTGTAGCAATTTAATGGCCAGTAGTGTACAACAGCGCAGCCTGTAGGCTTGGGTAGCGTCTGCATTTATGGTCAAGCAAGCATTTCTCGCGATGTTTCCATATTTCCATCCAACCTTTTTGTAAACAGGAGTGTTCTTTGTTCTTTTACATTCACGCGGGGCTAATTATGGATCAAGAGATGTTTGATAAACATAAGCTAGAAAAGAAGATAATTACCAGAATTTTCACTATAAATTCTAACTGCAGGACTTAATGCCTTCTTCGCATTTAATAGTCTTCATTGTTTGCCAATGCTGGGATTCGTGATATCGACATTAGTCATGTGTCGGCCAATGCGGTTGTAAAACATATTTTCTCACGTAAATAAATTTTTTGAAAGCGGAATTTAACATTTCTGCTTTACGTTTGATATTTTCAGTTTCTGCACCAGACAGATCCACAAGACATTGAATGGAAGGTTTGGACCTGTGTATTGACGCAGTATCTATTAGGTTGGTGCATAAGTTCGCAAAGTTTTTGTTTTGGGTGCTGGTATTCCGGTTGATACAGGTTTGTTCATCGACTGCCATTTTTATTTTAAGTCACTGTTGCTGTTTGGGTTTACATATTGTCATTTTGCCATTTGGAGATAGTGAGTGGAGCTGTGGACGTTAGAAAATGGAGTGCCAAATGGAGGAATCGGAACGTTTCCTGCATATCCTTCTGTTTCAGTTCAGTAGAGAGGTGAAAGGAGCGGAGGCAGCCAGAAACATAGCGTCATATGTGGGCATAACGCCAGTGGACAAATTACGGCAAGAAGACGGTTTTCTCGTTTTAAGGAGGATTGTTTTGACGTTAGTGATCTTGGGAGTTTGAACAAGATGCATTAAATGCATTAATCCACAACGATCCACGTCAGTGTACTCGAGAACTGGTAAATGTGATGAACTGTGATTGTTCCATTATCGTGAGACATTTGCACGGAATGGGGAAGGTTCAAAAATCGAGTGTAGGGATACCGCATCCTCTAAGCCAAAATCTCAAAAATCTGTGGGTGGCCACATATGCATCTCTTCTTGCCCGTCATCAATTGGTGCGTGAACAACATTGACCGTTCCTTCCTGTAAGAAAATGAAACACCTACAGCCACCCTTATGATGTCATGTACTGTGTAGCTACCAAATTCGGCGCTTCAGGTCTTAGCTGATTCTTAACGGGTTATCACCATCCATATATACTATGCACCAGTGGAAAACATAACTGATCTACGCAGACTAGTTGACAGTTGATGGTTGGACAGACGACATCACAGATATAGGTAGTCTTAGTAAACCAATTATGTTGGCCACTGAGCATCGTATATACGGGTGGTGATAACCCTTTCAGCATCAACTAAAGCATGAAGATGGTGCACTGAAGCGCCGAAACTGGTAACTACACAAAAAATGACATCATAAGGACGGCTCTAGGTGCTTCATTTTCTTACAATAGCGAACGGCTGCGGTATCCCAGACCTCCAGTCACAAAGATGGACATACGAAAACCTAACTATTCTCATCCCGTATCGTTACTGTTGAAGAGAAATGGTGTCTTTATGCTAAAATAAGGAAAAGAAAGGAATGCCTGAGCCCGAACAAAGCAGCAACTTCCCGTACAAATATCTGCGCGCATTCACAAAAGATAATGTTTTGCATCTGGTGGAAGAGCGGAGAACTGGTCCCCCAAAATGGTACCATCACTGCTGACATTTATTGTCTTGCACACGCAGTCAAAGAACGACGACCAGGGTCTTCCTGGTCGTCGTTCTTGAATTGCGCCTGCAAGACAATAAATGTCAGCAGTGATGGTTACACTTTATCTTTCGTGTATTAAACTTATGGAAAAACGTTACGAATTTATGCACAAACCTATTATTAATTCATTGGGAGCATAGTTATTCTCATTGCGGTTTATAACGTCGTTCAGCTTGAAGGACAATCTGTGTGTTATGCTCGAATGAAGTGACTGGTAGGGCACTGCCAGTAAAAGAGAGGCATCCGGGATATAATCCTGATTCAGCATACAGTTTCGATTTGTCACATATAACCACAGTGATAGTTCTAAGACATAGTTCTAAGACATAATAAATCTACAGATTATATCGTTCGTTTTGGAATAGCTGTTATGTAGGCCAGTTGGGGTGGAATTATAACACCAGTTTTAAAGATTATCAGGTATCTTTCTTTTGGTGGTGTTTTGCCCGGATACGTAATGTGGTAGTGGCGATTAATACTTATTAGCAGTCTTTGTAGTATTTACTCTGCATATTTGCTACAATGAGTCATATGAATAAAACAGAGAATATACTTTATACTCAGATGTTCGGAGAAAGTTCTCTGGTTGGCATGAATAAAGCGAGTCTGAGAATATACTTCACCCGAGTATGTTCTCAGTGTGGGTTGAAGGGTGGGGGAAGTTGCTCAAAGCAAAGTATATTCTCCGATTTCGTATGAATAAAGCCAAAGTAGTTTCTCACAAGCGGAGAACATTCTATGTTTTTGTGAGTGAGCTCCACAGCATACTTCGAGCTGAGTGAGTTGTGTTGTGATTGAGCGTTACCGAGTGTTTTTAGCGAAAATGGCGGAATTTGTTTCTTGAAAGGCAAAAAAAGATATACGTAGTACGCAGGAACACAGAAGAAACGAACTGTAGAAGTTTGTATAGATTTAACAGTCAAAACATTAATTGGCTGGCGAATCACTTTCTTCCGGAAAATCACGAAAGAAGAGGAGGCGCCCTTTCCAATGAATGCAAAATGAAAATTTTTTGCGCTATTTAGCGGATCCAGGCTTTCAGATAGGTGTAGGAGAAGATTTTGGAGTACACCAGACTACAGTATCACTAACATTTTCGTATGTTCTGCAACAGGTTAACAGGAAAGCACCGTTGTGGATCAGATTTCCGAGAAATATTAACGAACTAGAAACAGCGAAAGTTAAATGGCAATCGAGATACAAGTTTCCATGTGCGGTAGGGGCCCTAGACTGCACTCACATATCTATAATGAAACCTTCTTTACATGGAGACGAATACGTCAATCGAAAGGGCTTTCCATCTATAAACGTGCAGGCGACGTGTGACAACAGTGAAATGTTTACGAGTGTTGATGCTTCATGGCCAGGGTCTGTACATGACGCTAGGATATGGAGAAACTCCGATGTCTATCGTGTATTGCGTGAGAACCAGTGCAACGCCCTAATTTTAGGAGACGAGGGATATGGCATTGCACTGTGGTTAATGACATCATTTCAAAATCCCGAAACACCTGATGAGAGGGCATACAACAGACTTCACTCTAAGGAAAGGGTGATAATCGAACGGTGCTTTGGACAGGTGAAAAGGCGTTTCCCAATTCTGCAAAATAAAATAAGGCTTTCCCAAACAAAAATCCCCAGTGTGATAATAGCCTGTTTTGTTTTGCACAACGTAGCAAAACATGTAGGGGATGAGGATTTTGAGGCACCTAGTGATGACGACAACAATCTTCCAGTACTGGGAGAAGAGGAAGCAGCAAACGTTCGTGTACGTGGAACAAATAGAAGACGGGAAATTGTAAATGTAATACGACAACTGTAATGTATGGGTGTCTGCCCAAACATTGAATAGTTAAACCCAATTTGATATTTTTTGTAATTACAGTAATTATTTCCTCATGAAAATAAAGCACAGTGCTCTGATGTTATGTAATAAAATGCTGTTTAGTGTTTTTTTTTTTTTTTCATTCTCTATCATCGATTTTACTTTCAACAAAAATTGTTTAACATGTAACTATTCAAACTGGAACAGAGATACTACTGTAAATAGCTTGGGACACAACAGGTTAACATGAACTGCTGGAACCTTAACGTAATTTCTGTACTGTAACTTCAGCAGATTGATGGCACAAGTTTTTATTTTACTTTACCCAAATTGTTCCAAGGATGCGGTGAAGATACTGGCCAGACACAACAATATAAGAGCATACACTTTTTTAACATTTAAAATTGGATTATATTACTCTTATTGTTTCATTGAAAAGACATTTGTACTGAGTAATTTTTGTAAGAGGATATAGAATTCGGTAAATGAGGAATGTAAATGAACATTCACTTGAAAAAGATGTTTTTATTAATAAAATTCGGTATGTAAATAAGACACTACACAATTTGTTTTATTGTTTATCTTCATCACGCATCAATTTCAGCTGCTTTCGTTTCAGCATGTCCAATTGATACAATAGCACCAGCCTTTGCAGCTCTGGAGTAGGTAAATTACGTGTCTCATCTGTTTCCATGCTTAATCTCCGACGTTTAGGCACACTCTCATGCCCCGAAGCAGACGATTGAGAAGGTAAGGCGACTTCGGGGCCACGAGATCCATATGGTCGGCTGGAACAATTAGTGGTAGCTGCAAAATTGACTCTTGTTCATACAATGTGCAGTCTTTGTCAGCTACCTCCGAATTCCTTGGTGAAGTGATGACAGAGGTGGAACCACCACCTACTGCACAAGCTCCTAATGAAAATTTAAAAAAAAGTAATAGTAGTGTGTCAGGATTCAGTTTCTAGTTAGTAAATATACCAAACAGGTTTACGCAGAAATGTGGGAGGGGTTCGTCCAGTTTCATGCATAGTACACTGTGATACTTTTACTGAAAAGTGGTGGTACAGTAGACGAAATTTACCAAACATTGTTTCATTTTCACATATTAAAAATACATATTTTTCTGAATCACAATTTCAAAGCATTAAGCGCTTAATAAAAAAATCGGAAAGTATGGGACTTACCAGGAACTCTGTGGATAGTTGGGTTGCAGTCATCTCCGTCCAAAAACTTTAAAAATATCTGCTCCCAATTTTTTAGGGAAATCTTAATGTTTCCCGTCTTATTAACATCTGTTTTCGCCTTGATACGGGATTTCATGTTCTGCAGTTTCTTCATTATCTGCCCGTCCGTTTTTTCTTTCCCGAAACTAACCATATAACGGTGTTGTATTTCTTTAATACAATCCGCTTTCTCTCTTCTTTCGGCCTGAGTTTGTGATTTACTGATGATTGCGGGGTAATCTTTAATAATGTTGACAAAGGCTAATTCTGAGTCTTCCATTTCGGCACAGAAATAACTTGAGAAAACTTTCGCTAACACAAAACACACGCAAACGAAACAAACTGAGAACCAAAGATGTTGGATTTTAATCTCTTTGCTGAGAACTTACTCAGTAAGGAGGGGAGGTAGAGATAAAGTACTCCAGGGTCAGAGATTATGCTTCCTAGTTTTTATTCATACGAATCTGAGAACTTTCTTTGGGAATGTTCTTTTGCTCTGAGTATCAACTCTGGAGAATGTTCTCGTTTTTATTCATACAACCCAATGTAGTATCTGAAACGCCGTGGGGGGACGAATATGATCGCAGCCGGTTAAAATAATGGTTTCCTATGAGTCTTGAAGTCCACGATTATTAAACTTAAAGCCGTCGAGTGACAATCGCTGAATTCCACTAAGATAAATGACAGAGATATTTTATTACATCTTGGACATGATATGCCGAGTGCAATGCGGTATCTTATTAACCAAAGTCCACAAACTGTGTCACCACAGCTAAATTGTCTTACAAGTTAGTAAGGGGGAATATATTATAGTTTTCACCTGAACAATGCCTAATCCGATTGTGGCATTTTTTATGAAGAAAGAGATTGGAATACATTAAATAAATAATTGAAGGCATTGGGTGTAAGTGCTAATCTTTGAGATGGGTCGCATGGGAACAGCCAGAACACTGTCGAACAAATAAATAAATAAAAGTAGACAATCACATGGTCTCAACGTTACAGACATACAAAACTTTAAAGATTTTATCCGATCTCTGGGGCAAATGAGCAATGACACTGCAAACCAAGCACCGTGAAAAGCATTAATTAATCAAGGCAAGAGTCGACAGATCACTGCACTGCACCGTCAACCAAATGCCATGATGTCAATGACACCTTATCACAGCAGCAGGAAGGTAGGTAAAAAGGATTAGAGTCAACACCGCTGTGCTTTATTAAGAATTCTCATGTGAAAGTGATATATTCTTGCCTGTCTTTGGCCTTTACGGCTGACGTATATAGCCCTTATAGAACGCCATTAGTTTAATCTAGAATCTGAAACATGATGAAAGTTACATTTTTTAAGATGCAGGTCATTACTAAAGACGAAAGAAGCGGCAATTGACAGAAAAAAATCCTAGGATCGTATGAGGATTGAGTCGTAGACCTTTGGATGTGTAGTCCGACATTAACCCTTCCAGGCAATACAACTATTGAGTAGCAACTCAATGGGTAACTATGAACAATGTCGAAAAAAGGTCTCAACCCTACTGTCTGAGATTAAAGTCAAGTTGAGCAACGGAGAAAATTACTCAGTGACTGATGAAGCATTTTCTAAGCGTTCTTGGGAATTTTTTGATCCGTAGTGGCGTTCTCCTTCCTACAACCATCGGCAAACTGCTATCACATTCGGATTCTGTAGTAGTACTGAAGGTGGCTGGGTTAGGTTGAGCGGCTGTGCAGAAACACTGAACAAATCAAAATCATTTTAAATACACTGCTCAGCCAGAACATTATGACCACCGACCTAATATCGATATAGATCCGTCAAGGCGATAGTAGCCCCACCTCGCGAGGAATGACTTCTAGTCAGTTACACACACGGTACATGTAGTATCAGTGGGCGTGCTGCCCGTGTGTAGAATGATGGAGGGGTGCGATGTATCTGAGTTTGACCGAGGGCAGATTGAGATGGTCAGGAGGCCCGGCACTCACCTTTTTTTATCACAGTCCTCAAAATGGTTCAAATGGCTCTGAGCACCATGGGACTCAATATCTGAGGTCATCAGTCCCCTAGAACTTAGAACTACTGAAACCTATCTAACCTAAGGACATCACACGCACCCATGCCCGAGGCAGGATTCGAACCTGCTTCCGTAGCGGTCGCGCGGTTCCAGACTGATGCGCCTAGAACCGCTGGTCACAACGGCTGGCTCACAGTCCTCACGTGCTCGTTCCATTTCACGTCGCTTTGCAAGTATGCACCCGGACATTTAAGGGGCTCTGGAACGCCCAATACTTGCAATGTTAAAATAACGCTTATAAATTACATCTTTCCTCACAAAGTATTTGAGGTAGGAAGTTGAACTTTTACAGATTATTTATTGGAATATGGGCTACAACTTAACACAGGGATTTTACAAAATTTTAGTTCAGTTATTAAAGATGATTTTTTTTCAATTGTAATAAAATTCACAACATTTTTTTGCAATTTTTTATTTATATATTCAAAAATATACAGTTTTTTGGAAAAAGGCTGTGTTAAATTATGCAGAAGGTACTCTGTAACATTTACTGAAAGTTTGAAACAAATATATTTGGAAGATCCTTAGAAAACATGTAATTAGTATGAGAAAATAAAAGTTTTGGGAATCGAGCGACAAAGATTGGATTAACTTTTTTGTGCATTCCAGGTCCATAGGATGGATTATCTTCATCCTCTGCAAACTCCTCCTCCAGCTTCCTCTTGTTCCTCCTCCTGTTTACTCTTGCTTGTATTTCTAGACTCTTTACAGCCCTGTCTGCAGCCCAAAGGCGTTCCTTGTCTAAAGCAAGCATCGCTCGTACCATGTTAGAACCTATCTTCATTCCCATATTTCTAAATACCTTGCACCTTACAATGTTGCCATCATTGAAAGTCGCAACAGCATCATACCCTCCAAAGTGAAGTGTTTGGGGATTCTCGACCATATAACACTATTTACACTTTCATTGGGGTTTTGAGTTTTTCCATGAATACACTTTTTCAACAGTTTAGGTGCTGCTAAGTCTCTGAAAATAGGTTTTATCACCTCCATTATTGCATGAGGCAGACTATGCTTATGAGTGTACACTTCACCAGTTAGCAATCCTTTGTTATATTTACACCAACTGTCTTCTTCTTTGGGACACAAGCTATGTTGGGGATTTTCATCGGTTGAAGAAGTATGAAAAAAAAAGAGCCCAAACAGCCTTCTTCATTTCGTCGACACTTTGTGTATTTTGCCTAATAGCCATTCCATAATAGTTCTGTATTTTGTCAATTACACTGTCAGTTAACCTTCCCTTCCCATCCAACCCTTTACCATCACTGAGTTTTTGTTTTTTGTATGAAGGTTTCAGTCGCCAAAGTCTTGTTCCCATTCGCTTCTGTACGTGTCCAATACACTCAAATTTCTGCACTACAACATCATCACCATAGGGCTTCAGTCCTTGGATATGTTTGAAACTTTTAGAATCACCGTCACCAAGGTAATTAACATATCGCACTTAATCACACGCCTCAGAACGCTGGAATATACTGGCAACACCAGCCACTTCCATTCCTCCACTACTGCCACTATAGTTAGCTTTGCAATTATTTTCATGTGTACCTTTATATTTTTGTGGACATCTACAATACTTTGATATTACTGCTACATCTAAAACTTTCCCTGTATACATACTGGTGGCAGATACTACACTATGAAGAGATGTGTGTCCCCGTTTATGCCAGGTACCATCGAACGCTGCAGTCAAATCTCTGTTACCATTATTTTCCATTACTGCCTCTTCCACAGCGTTCTTCATAGATTCTATACAGACATCTTCTACTTTAGACCCTATTAATTTATTATAGGTCGTAAACTTGGTTGGGGGATTTGGAAGATTCATGATGCCACAGAAAATTGCACCTGCAGTAGCACCCTTACCAACTGAACGCAAGGAATAAACAAATCTAATGTTGTGTTCGTAGATTTTGCTATCATTTTCTTCAGTTGGAGTTACTGCAACACTGTTCCAAAAGGTGGTCATGTATGAACACTTATCACATTTCAGTTGTATTTCACTAGCAAGTCCTACGTGCTTTACTATGGAGAGTTCCAGACCAACTTCACTACAATGAATACATCTTACACAGTTTGAAAAAATTCCTTTGAGAACCGACATATCAAATATTTCATTCACATCCGATTCGCCCATAAAACATTCATAGTTTTCACTCATTGAACCAAGCTTCTTCTGTGAAGCATTCTCTTTCCCACTTTGACTGCTATGGGCAGGTGTACTTGAGAGGTTAGGTTCACTCACTTGGTTATCGTCTTTATTGTTTACAGTAATAACACATACCTTTGGCTTTCCAAAATTTCTCCTTTTCTTAAAAGCCTTCAGAGGATTTCTAATAACTTTACTTTTACTCATTATTATACTTCAACAAAACAGAGACTCAAGAAACAGAATTAATTACGAATATTTTCGAGATAACGACAGAGTAAATAAACATGAAACAATCGACAATCACACCAGCGATATATATTGAACCATCACAGGTTAGCCACAACACATACTTTATCTCACATGACTAAAATGTACCTGATGAATACGGATGTTAATAATAACACCATTTGACAGCAGTTTAACAGCGCCACAGTGGGTCACGCCCATGTAGAACACATTTCAAAAAAAATTTAAAAATAGTTGCAGTCTTCAGAATTGAATAAATTATATATCTATTAAAAGGTAATAGTCTGCAGATTCAGAAAACGCAAAAAAGTAAAAATTGAACTTTTCATGATTTTGAGCCTTTCCGGAGCCCCTTAAACGACATGACTGCGTCAAGCAGGACACTACTATCCTAAATTACGGGTTTTTTCCCTACTCATCCACATTAACTTACATCTTTTTACCCTTAGAGGCAGCTGCCGTTCATCACACCAACTAGAAAAGTTGTCTACGTCATCTCATACCGTCCGACAGTCGCTGATCTGCTACACCTACCCATACATCACAGTATTATCAGCAAACAACCACAGATCACAGCCGCCCCTCTCCCCCCTGACTGCCAGATCATTTTTGTTTTTGTAAAATAATAGCGGTCCTATGACATTCCCTGGCGCGCTCCTGACGATAACCTTACCTACATCTACATCTACATCTACATTGATACTCCGCAAGCCACCCAACGGTGTGTGGCGGAGGGCACTTTACGTGCCACTGTCATTACCTCCCTTTCCTGTTCCAGTCGCGTATGGTTCGCGGGAAGAACGACTGTCTGAAAGCCTCCGTGCGCGCTCTAATCTCTCTAATTTTACATTCGTGATCTCCTCGGGAAGTATAAGTAGGGGGAAGCAATATATTCGATACCTCATCCAGAAACGCACCCTCTCGAAACCTGGCGAGCAAGCTACACCGCGATGCAGAGCGCCTCTCTTGCAGAGTCTGCCACTTGAGTTTATTAAACATCTCCGTAACGCTATCACGGTTACCAAATAACCCAGTGACGAAACGCGCCGCTCTTCTTTGGATCTTCTCTATCTCCTCCGTCAACCCGACCTGGTACGGATCCCACACTGATGAGCAATACTCAAGTATAGGTCGAACGAGTGTTTTGTAAGCCACCTCCTTTGTTGATGGACTACATTTTCTAAGCACTCTCCCAATGAATCTCAACCTGGTACCCGCCTTACCAACAATTAGTTTTATATGATCATTCCACTTCAAATCGTTCCGTACGCATACTCCCAGATATTTTACAGAAGTAACTGCTACCAGTGTTTGTTCCGCTATCATATAATCATACAATAAAGGATCCTTCTTTCTATGTATTCGCAATACATTACATTTGTCTATGTTAAGGGTCAGTTGCCACTCCCTGCACCAAGTGCCTATCCGCTGCAGATCTTCCTGTATTTCGCTACAATTTTCTAATGCAGCAACTTCTCTGTATACTACAGCATCATCCGCGAAAAGCCGCATGGAACTTCCGACACTATCTACTAGGTCATTTATATATATTGTGAAAAGCAATGGTCCCATAACACTCCCCTGTGGCACGCCAGAGGTTACTTTAACGTCTGTAGACGTCTCTCCATTGATAACAACATGCTGTGTTCTGTTTGCTAAAAACTCGTCAATCCAGCCACACAGCTGGTCTGATATTCCGTAGGCTCTTACTTTGTTTATCAGGCGACAGTGCGGAACTGTATCGAACGCCTTCCGGAAGTCAAGAAAAATAGCATCTACCTGGGAGCCTGTATCTAATATTTTCTGGGTCTCATGAACAAATAAGGCGAGTTGGGTCTCACACGATCGCTGTTTCCGGAATCCATGTTGATTCCTACATAGTAGATTCTGGGTTTCCAGAAATGACATGATACGCGAGCAAAAAACATGTTCTAAAATTCTACAAGAGATCGACGTAAGAGATATAGGTCTATAGTTTTGCGCATCTGCTCGACGACCCTTCTTGAAGACTGGGACTATCTGTGCTCTTTTCCAATCATTTGGAACCCTCCGTTCCTCTAGAGACTTGCGGTACACGGCTGTTAGAAGGGGGGCAAGTTCTTTCGCGTACTCTGTGTAGAATCGAATTGGTATCCCGTCAGGTCCAGTGGACTTTCCTCTATTGAGTGATTCCAGTTGCTTTTCTATTCCTTGGACACTTATTTCGATGTCAGCCATTTTTTCGTTTGTGCGAGGATTTAGAGAAGGAACTGCAGTGCGGTCTTCCTCTGTGAAACAGCTTTGGAAAAAGGTGTTTAGTATTTCAGCTTTATGCGTGTCATCCTCTGTTTCAATGCCATCATCATCCCGTAGTGTCTGTATATGCTGTTTCGAGCCACTTACTGATTTAACGTAAGACCAGAACTTCCTAGGATTTTCTGTCAAGTCGGTACATAGAATTTTACTTTCGAATTCAATGAACGCTTCACGCATAGCCCTCCTTACGCTAACTTTGACATCGTTTAGCTTCTGTTTGTCTGAGAGGTTTTGGCTGCGTTTAAACTTTGAGTGGAGCTCTCTTTGCTTTCGCAGTAGTTTCCCAACTTTGTTGTTGTACCACGGTGGGTTTTTCCCGTCCCTCACAGTTGTACTCGGCACGTACCTGTCTAAAACGCATTTTACGATTGCCTTGAACTTTTTCCATAAACACTCAACATTGTCAGTGTCGGAACAGAAATTTTCGTTTTGATCTGTTAGGTAGTCTGAAATCTGCCTTCTATTACTCTTGCTAAACAGATAAACCTTCCTCCCTTTTTTTATATTCCTATTAACTTCCATATTCAGGGATGCTGCAACGGCCTTATGATCACTGATTCCCTGTTCTGTACATACAGATTCGAAAAGTTCGGGTCTGTTTGTTATCAGTAGGTCCAATATGTTATCTCCACGAGTCGGTTCTCTGTTTAATTGCTCGAGGTAATTTTCGGATAGTGCACTCAGTATAATGTCACTCGATGCTCTGTCCCTACCACCCGTCCTAAACATCTGAGTGTCCCAGTCTATATCTGGTAAATTGAAATCTCCACCTAAGACTATAACATGCTGAGAAAATTTATGTGAAATGTATTCCAAATTTTCTCTCAGTTGTTCTGCCACTAATGCTGCTGAGTCGGGAGGTCGGTAAAAGGAGCCAATTATTAACCTAGTTCGGTTGTTTAGTGTAACCTCCACCCATAATAATTCACAGGAACTATCCACTTCTACTTCACTACAGGATAAACTACTACTAACAGCGATGAACACTCCACCACCGGTTGCATGTAATCTATCCTTTCTAAACACCGTCTGTACCTTTGTAAAAATTTCGGCAGAATTTATCTCTGGCTTAAGCCAGCTTTCTGTACCTATAACGATTTCAGCTTCGGTGCTTTCTATCAGCGCTTGAAGTTCCGGTACTTTACCAACGCAGCTTCGACAGTTGACAATTACAATACCGATTGCTGCTTGGTCCCCGCATGTCCTGACTTTGCCCCGCACCCGTTGAGGCTGTTGCCCTTTCTGTACTTGCCCAAGGCCATCTAACCTAAAAAACCGCCCAGCCCACGCCACACAACCCCTGCTACCCGTGTAGCCGCTTGTTGCGTGTAGTGGACTCCTGACCTATCCAGCGGAACCCGAAACCCCACCACCCTATGGCGCAAGTCGAGGAATCTGCAGCCCACACGGTCGCAGAACCGTCTCAGCCTCTGATTCAGACCCTCCACTCGGCTCTGTACCAAAGGTCCGCAGTCAGTCCTGTCGACGATGCTGCAGATGGTGAGCTCTGCTTTCATCCCGCTAGCGAGACTGGCAGTCTTCACCAAATCAGATAGCCGCCGGAAGCCAGAGAGGATTTCCTCCGATCCATAGCGACACACATCATTGGTGCCGACATGAGCGACCACCTGCAGATGGGTGCACCCTGTACCCTTCATGGCATCCGGAAGGACCCTTTCCACATCTGGAATGACTCCCCCCGGTATGCACACGGAGTGCACATTGGTTTTCTTCCCCTCTCTTGCTGCCATTTCCCTAAGGGGCCCCATTACGCGCCTGACGTTGGAGCTCCCAACTACCAGTAAGCCCACCCTCTGCGACTGCCCGGATCTTGCAGACTGAGGGGCAACCTCTGGAACAGGACAAGCAGCCATGTCAGGCCGAAGATCAGTATCAGCCTGAGACAGAGCCTGAAACCGGTTCGTCAGACAAACTGGAGAGGCTTTCCGTTCAGCCCTCCGGAATGTCTTTCGCCCCCTGCCACACCTTGAAACGACCTCCCACTCTACCACAGGTGAGGGATCAGCCTCAATGCGGGCAGTATCCCGGGCAACCACAGTCGTAGTCCGATCAGGGGATGCGTGGGACGAGCTGGCCGTCCCCGACAAACCCCCATCCCGACCCCCACAGTGATGCCCATTGGCAACAGCCTCAAGCTGTGTGACCGAAGCCAACACTGCCTGAAGCTGGGAGCGAAGGGATGCCAACTCAGCCTGCATCCGAACACAGCAGTTGCAGTCCCTATCCATGCTAAAAACTGTTTTGCTAAGAACGTCTGAACTAATCTACAGAGAGCGCAAACAAATCGACAAAATTTAAACGGTTATTAAAATACAAGATTGCCTAGTAAATGCAGTAATGCTGCTACTTGCGCACTGCTGACACTGCTCGGCGGCGGAAGGAGACTAAGCGAAATTACACTATTCAGGTACTAAAACACGATGCTACACTCTCAAATACTATAATACGCCCGAAATTTATGAATTAAACAATGCAAGTACCAAAAACACGCAAAGAAATTAAGAATTAAACTATGTAACAAATGAGTGAGCTAGGAGTATACGACTTGCTGCTCAGCTGCTTATCCAACGGCGGCAGGGAGCACACTGACTGCGACCAACCGACACTGGCCGTTCAAAACAAAACAGTAGACAAACGACTACGCGAATTTACACTATTCAGGTACTAAAACGCGATGCTACAACTCTCAAATACTATAATACGCCCGAAATTTATGAATTAAACAATGCAAGAACCAAAAACACGCAAAGAAATTAAGAATTAAACTATGTAACAAATGAGTGAGCTAGGAGTATACGACTTGCTGCTCAGCTGCTTATCCAACGGCGGCAGGGAGCACACTGACTGCGACCAACCGACACTGGCCGTTCAAAACAAAACAGTAGACAAACGACTACGCGAATTTACACTATTCAGGTACTAAAACGCGATGCTACAACTCTCAAATACTATAATACGCCCGAAATTTATGAATTAAACAATGCAAGAACCAAAAACACGCAAAGAAATTAAGAATTAAACTATGTAACAAATGAGTGAGCTAGGAGTATACGACTTGCTGCTCAGCTGCTTATCCAACGGCGGCAGGGAGCACACTCTGATGAATAGTCATTGTCGAGGACAACACACTGTATCTTGTGAGAAAAGGGCAAGCTGAGAGTCAAACAAGCTATGCTTCTAAAACCGTGCTGATTCGTGGACATAAACTTTTCGGACTCTATGCCTCTTTGTGATCACTGTTGAGGTTATCTGTTAAAATCAGTTCAAAACAAGAAGAAAGATCATTCATATTAAAATACATCGAAATGTACAACTCTAAAAACAACTAAAGGGGCAACCATTTCGAGGAGTTTATCAAATTTTTTACAATCATGTATCATCCGCTCCTCTTTTGCCGGGTTTATATTAATTATTTGATTGGATTACTTATGTTTTTGAATAGAGTTCAAGTTTTTGACAACTGACTGCATCGCCTTTTTTCAGGTCGAGGGAATACTATAAAACGTTTCTTTTATTTTTTGTCCTCTTTGAACACTGTTCTGCGAACATAAAAGCTATTTTAATTGGTAAAATACTGAAGACAGAGACAAGCAGAATTCTCTTTACCTTTTCCTATTTATTTTGCTTCGAGCAGAACAGTCTAATAATCATTTTTCTTAATGAATGCACCACCATTTGACTGTATTGTTGTTTATTTAATTACGACCCAGATTTCGGCCTTTTGGCTCGGAGCACTATGGGACTCAACAGCTGAGGTCATAAGTCCCCAAGAAATTAGAACTACTTAAACCTAACTAACCTAACTACATCACACACATCCATGCCCGAGGCAGGATTCGAACCTGCGACCGCAGCAGACGCGCGGTTCCGGACTGAAGCGTCTAGAACCGCTCGGCCACCGTGACCGGCTTTCGGCCTTTTATGCCATTTTCAAGTGACTGAGTTTGTGCCACTTGGAAACGGCATAAAAGGCCGAAACCTGGGTCGATAATTAAACAAACAACAGTAAAGTCAAATGGCGGTGTGTTCATTTAAAAACTATTGTATGACTGTTGTTCAGATGACTGAGTCTGATAATGCTCCAAGTTTGCCCTATTCATACACTTCTCTGTGGAATAATTCCAAATAATTACGTCACGTGGTGCAGAAATAATTTTGCCATGTGTAATGGTGGATAACAATAAATGGCAGAGTTCATTACAAAGGCATGTTCCTTTCTACTGGTGATCGTAAATTAACTTTCTCTGGTCTTATCTCTGCCTTCACAAACAGGGAGACAATTGAACATACAGACAGTAAAATAAATTTTTACTGTACACATATATGTAATAACAGTAGTAGGGTACTGGTGCTACCAGGACACTTTTGATATCAAATTCATATGCATATTAATTAAATTGATCAATTAATAACCTCCTCACCATCACTCCCACCAACCCTCCACTCACCCCAACGCCGAGCCCCAGATGACTTTTCCGTTTTCCTCAGCCAGCACTTGGGTCCCCGCTCCCTTCCCCTCCCCACCCCTCCACATCCCCCTCCCACACCTACCCTATTGGCAGGAATTGCGAATTTCGGCGGGGATTTCGAATTTTCACGGTAAAATCCAATTGTCAATTCGGAGGACGTAATGTTAACGGAAACTGTTTATAATACGGGAATAGGTGGTAGAAATAAAAAAAGTCAGAGAACAGAAATTGGGGAATTATGCACTGCAGAGGACATAATTTGCGTTTCATAGGACAGGTATATTCTTGTTTAACTTCTGATAACATCATATACTATAATCGTGAAGTTATTAAGATGCTCTGTGATGCACTGCTGGAGGCACGTGCAACAGAAAGCAGTGTGCTGACTGTATGTGCCTAGCGCTGGTATTCGTGAGTGAACAGGCCTTCTCACAGTGCAGACCCTACTGACTGCATGTCAGCAGCCCCCTCCCATGCTTCCCCCTCCTGCTACTGGTGTGGTTGGCTCCACCCCTTCCCCTCCTCCTGCCCTGTGCCACCCACCCTTCGTCAGGCTGCAACTGCCTTGCGTCACCTTGGGGGCTCAGTCTGCCTCAACTGGGCTGCATTCGTGACGGCTGCTGCAGCTTCCTCTCCTTGCCTGACGTTACCATACCCGCATTCCACCTCTTGCCCAGACTTCGTGCCCTCCACTACTGCACAGCGCCACAGGGAGTGCTTGGAGAGACTGGCCAGAGGTCAAAGAGAAACCAGCAGGTGACTGTAATGTGAGCTGCCCCCACGTGGCAGTGGGCCTCAACCTCAAACGATACATTTGCTTTTGAAGTTCAGCATCTTCCTCCCACAGCTGTACACTAACAAAAAACAACATGTATTTCGAGGGATGCAACTGACATCACAAGTGTCAGGCTATCTCTTTGTCCCAGAGTGAACAAAGAGAGTTTTTTTGTAAATCTAGCAGCTGCATCCATTTTTCCAGCCACATGCAGCCACTTGCCAGTAAACAAAGGAAGTTTTCGATAGCTCCCCTGTCTGCTTGTCCCAGAATTGTTTTCACCCTCGCAGTAGCCAACTGCACCAAGCCTCCTTCAGCCTGCTTGAAGAAAAAAGAAGGCAAATCATAACTTGCTGGTATGGCATTCTGAGTTCCTGTCGGACCTCTGCAAAATAGAGGGTCCAGTCTGAGGGTACATAAAGCCCAACGCTCCGCACAATGATCATCAGTCTTTGACACTGCCTAGTTGTGTCTGTGCGATTCTCACAACATGAATTCTCCAGCCAGTAGCGATGCCAGCGGCAGTGGTGATGGAAAACGGCCAAACTTGTGGCAGGTGCCATTTAAGTGTTTACAAAAAAATTATGAGTTCAAATATCAACAGTTATAAAATTTCATAGCAAAGTATTCAAATATTTCGTACATTGTCGTAGGAGTGGCTATAAAAGTTCTTTTTTTTTCCTTGCTATTGTAGCATTCATTCCCAAAATGCTGGCTGGAGTAGAACATCAGGTGGAAGCTGAAATTCGGCAACAAGCTGCAGAGGTTGTGCTACCATCATGTAAGTACGTCTCAAAATGTGTATGATAGTTTACATGTTTAGAAAACATCTCTTTACGTATTCAAATAATAAGAAGTGCTTATAACATTCCTACTGCTGTTCTAGCACTAGAAGCTGGAAATCGCAGACAAGCCGAAAAGGATGTGCTACATCATGAAAGTATTATATGTTTTCAATTTCTGTGAGATAGTTAACATGTCCAGAAAACAGTTCTTGATGTATTCAGATCGTAACAAGTGTTAATGAAATTTTTGATCTCGCTGTTGCAGCATTAGAATGACAGCTGACCGACATTCAGCGGCTGCTGGAGGCCGAAATGCAGCAACAACATGAGTACATTTCTAATATATTGCTGCTAGACTTTTTTTTCATCACATACTGTTGTGTGAGGCATACATTCTTCATTATTGTAGATGTTGCTATGGAGCAGAAGGAGGATGATAATCTAGCATCGGTAAGCATCGAGAATGATAACCAAGAGTCCTCACTTCCTTCTCATATTAACTTTTTTCTTCATAGTTATGTATAATCAGTATCTCGCTGTAGACAAGTTCAGTACCGATTTTTTTGTTGTTGTTTCCTATAATCAATATCTTGTTGTAGATGACTTTTGTGAGATGTATCAGCAGCTCTGCAACAATACTTCCGGAAAGGGTGAACCACCAAAGTGGGTGCAAGAGATAGCAGCTGCCTAAAGGCAGTGCCATCTTACCGTTTTGGGTGAGTAGGAGGAAATATTTAATTGGGTAAGAGAACTAGCAGAAAGATCGACTGAACTGCTCAATCCTGTGACCCAGAGTGTAAAATTTGGTTATAATGCAACCGTCGTCGTTACAGCATATAATTATTATTGTAGAATGCTGATGTACTTAACTATTGCTCTTTGCTTTCAACATGTACCTAAAAATCTTGAGTGTTTTACTTAATTCTTTTCCATTATTCGTATGTTGCAGAGGTGTCACCAACACCACCACCGAAACAGCTTTCTGTGGCGTGGGCACCTAGAGTGGTGGTTGTAGGGGTAGGTATCACACATACACTGAGCACCACCATGCAAAGCGCCAGTGATGACTGTGTGAGAGGTGGTGGAAACAGCTGCGGCTGCTGCAATGCCAGCCCCCACTCCACCATATACCCTCTGGCGTCTATGGGAGGTTCAGTCAGAGCAATGATTTCCCACCCCCCAGGCTGGCAATGGTGAAGTCTTCAACACGCAGAAGAATCAAGAAGCACCCTTTCCACAGCCTGGGTGCTCCACAGAAGCTCACTGCAGCCACCTCCTCCTACTCCAGCTCCGACAGTTCACCCTCATTAGCAGCAGAAGGTATATGTACTTCAGCAGATACCCCTAACCCAAGAAAGCGCCTCTTCCCCAACTGCACACAGTTGTCTCCTAGTTGTAGTGTTGATTATAATGAACCTGTGGTAGTGGCAGTGTTCTATCCTATCCTGATAGTGAAGGTAATCAGATTAGCAGCGTCATGACCTCTCTAAAATACTTGGTGGTTGCTAGAGCCTTTGAGGAGCATATCTCGTTCATTATAATTGACAATCTGGCCGGAGGTTCTAGAAGCATGCCTCCTGGTGCTGGAGGCAGAGCTCCTCAAGCCCAAGATGATCCAAGATACGATGCCATTAAACGTATTGCAGTACTCCACTGCGAGTTGACTCACCCCCTTCCCCCACTCCCCATAAACAGTAGGGAGCTGCTGAAGAGAAAATCCTACGCTTCATCTTGGGTGATAATGACGTTATATCTCAGAGTACATGAATTGCCGAGTGGTATCATGATTCCACCTTGGGTGTTATAATGGCTCAGTTTTCGAAGATGGAAGTAAGAGGGTCATCTAAAGCGCCCAGCCAAATGCCACAGCTCGACATCCATATTCATGTTTATGATCTGTTAACTGGAAGGTCCAGCTATATGAAACTCCCAAAGTATATAGCTGATAGGAAGGCAAGCATTAATGTCCAAAATGAAACGGATAATGCCTGTTTTGCATAGTTGATCCTGCCTTGCGAGAGAAACTACAGTGTATATCTAGAGTGTACAGGTCAATAGCATGCGCGCAAAAATATGAATCCTGGATGGTATAACTTTGATGGTATCAAGTTCCCTGTAGATATTCAGGACGTACCAAAATTTTTTTCACACAGAATCCCTGAATACCAGTTCATGTTTATGGCCTGAAGAAGCAGAAAAGCAAGCCAGATGAGCTGGACAAGTAAACTGTAGTTTGACCACTCCATTTTGCTAAATATGCAGATGAGTGTGATCTTCATGTATACATGCTGCTCTTCTATGAATGTGATAATCAGCATTATATGTGGGTCAAAGACATGTCCCACCTCCTTAACTCCCAGTACAATAAACACAAGTGTAAACATCACATTTGCCTCATGTGTCGAAATACCTTTTTGGATGAAAAGTATTTAAAAATAATCTGAAGGATTGTGAATCCAAGGAACCATTACATGTTGTTATGCCTTCAGAAGAAAACAAGCTCATTGAATTCAAGAATGCTCACCACCAGAAAAGATGTCTGTTTTTTGTATATACAGACTTCGAATGTCTGCTTGCCGCTGTCACCCACTGTCAAGAAACCCCTTAGCCTCACATACTACCTTCTGGCAAAAACATGTACCGTTTGCAGGAGCGTACCAAATTGCTCCTACGATTCAAGTCTTAACAGTTATGAATGTTATGTCGAGGATAATCCTGGAATTTGGTTCCTCACTGAACTTGAAAAACTCTCATGGGTTGCTGATAGGCTTTACAGCACCAACATCCTGTGACTGAACCAGAGTAGAATAATAAATTATGTAATGATGCGGTTAATTGTCATATTTGTGGGCTGCTGTTAGATAGAATAGCTGAAACTCCCGTAGAGATAATTGTGATCTCACAGGGAAGTTCTGCGTGAAGCTCACAGTACATGCAATTTGAAATATCAGTTACCAAGGCACATACCCGTATTTTTCCATAATTTAAGTGGGTATGATGCTCAACAAATTACGCTCCGCTTCTTTGACATGTTATGTATTATGCAGGAGCCACTCCTGAAATGCGTTGAATCTCTGCCTGAGAAGGATAAGCATATCACTCAATCTGCATACCTTTTAGAGGAAAAGTTTCAGCTTGTGACTAGGAAAGGAAATTTCCCTTATGAGTATCTGAATAGAAAGGCGAAACTCGATGAAACCAGGCTACCTGACATATGTACATTTACCAGTACTCTCACAAGAGATGCCATAATAGTGCAGATTATGCGCATGCCATGAATGTCTGGTGGGACTCAAACATTTCCAATTTGGGTGAATACACAAGACTTGCACTTGTTTACAAATGTTTCTGAAAAGTTCCAAAGTGTATGCATTGCCATGTACTCTCTGGACCCTGTCTTTTATTACACGGCACCTGGGTTGTCCTGGGATGCAATGCTCAAGAAAACGAGTTGCAGCATTGAACTTTTGACTTATGCTGGTAAGCTTATTTTCTCTGAGCGCAGGATGCATGGAAGACTTTGCCAGTGTGTACACGGACACACCTAGGCAAATAATCCGCATATGGGTACAAGGTTCAACGCATCCTTCAATTCAAGCTAAATTCTATATTATGGGCACACCATAATGCAGCCAATGCCAGTTGTTCGGTTTTATGGGTGCCTGAAAGTGAAGGGGATTAAGTGGAAAAAATATTGGGTCTGGCGGCTAATTCTGATGTAGGATATGTGGTGGAGGCAGACCTCTTATACCTTGTTAGTATGCATGAAATGATAAGCGACTTGCCATTGTGTACAGAACATTTCCACGAGGAAGCACTATCCCTAAACTGATGACCACTGTTGGACACAAGCAGAGGTACATAGTTCATTATCATGAACTCCAGCAGTGTCTCAGCTTAGGCGTGGAGCTAGGCAGAATCACCCAGGCTATCTCCTTCAATCAGTCCCCCTTGTTGAAGGATTTTATTGAATTAAATACTGAAAACAGGTCGGAAATGACCAGCGACTTCAAAGAAGATTTTTATAAATTAATGAATAATTCCATTTTCGGCGGAACCATGAAGAATGTAATTAACGAATGTGATATTTTGATTAGGACCGAATGGGTGGGCGCTGTGGCGTAAGAATGAGCGTCGCCAGGCCAAATTTTAAGCAGGTGACTATTTTCGATGAGAACTTTGTTGCTGTGGAGAATTCGAAGGTTTCAGTAGACTTCACAAAACATATATATTTTGGTATGTGTATACTGGTCAACTCCAAACTCCACATGTACTGCTTCCACCTATGAGCTTGCTAAAACTCATTTCGTGAAACCAAAGTTACTTTATATGGGTACAGATAGCTTCATCTATTGGGTGAACAACTGCGATCCATATCAAGTAATTAGGCATCATGGTAACAATTCGACACATCAGGATAGGCAGCTGATTATCCTTACACTATTGGTCTTTGAACAAGAAGCTTACCAACTTAATTAAAGATGAGACAGATGGATTGTCAGTTGTGGAGTTCATGGGTCTAAGATCCAAAATGTATGTATATCATAAAACAGATGGAACCACCCTGAGGCAAGATAAGGATGTGCAACATGCAGCATCATGTGTCACCACAGTCGAAGATTACTTGCAGTGTCTGTACGGTGGCGTTTGCAGTGCTTTCCTGCAGTAGTGGGCCAATAAGGACGCCAGCACATTTTGTTAGTGTGTGTTGCCTACATCAGGGGCAGGTATGCACTCAGGGGCAAACCTATTGTTCTCCTTTGATTGACAGGTACTTAATCTATTGTCCTCCCTTGATTGACAGGTACTTCGCCTATTGTTCTGCTAAAAGGATCCTTCCTTATGATTGAAAGGCAGTTAACCTATTGTTCCCCTGCCCTCTACACCTCCTCCTCACCCCTCGCTGCTACAGGCACACTTTCAGGTCTGAGTTATTGAAATAACCCTTCTCACTCTTATCAATTGGATTGACTACTTAATTAAATTGATCAGTTAATTAACCTCCCCCTCTGGTAAACCCCCTCCCCTCCCACACTCCCTCCCAGAAATTGGTGGGAAAAAGACTCAGTTGATGGATCATTTGGAGGGCATTCGATTGTAGTGTGTGGGATATTGTTTAACCAATTTAGACATTGTGTGGAATATTGTTTATTTAAACAGTTTAGGGGTTTCAAGGCAGTGTATGGAATATACGAAAGTTGGTGGAGAGCAAGGCTCTCATAACATGAAAGTCAAGGTTATATTCTTTATTTATATAAAAAAATCAATTTTCAGTGGTTGGATTTCTCTTGCTCATCATTATCTGCTTTTTGGAAACATGTAGATTTTGTAAGAAGCATGGGGCAAACATATTGCATAACCTAATGTTCGGCACTGTACTATGGGTGTCTGGACCTAATGCTTGGCCCTTTGTTGACACTTAACCTATTGTTCTGTTAAGTGGTTTTCCATGTCACCCAAATTTCCTTAAACTATTCTCCTGCCTTTGATACCAAATTAAGTAATTAGTTATGTCCTCCCACCATTTTCTAGCACACTTTTAGAATTTCACTTGCTTTAGAACGCCATTTCTGGCGTATTCTCCTTTGTCAGCCAGCCCCTTAAACTATTGTAATGTGCTTTACATAAAAATTATGCAAATTAACCTATTGTTCTGCACTTAACTTGCTGATCTGCTCCATGTCACCCAATCACGCACACTCTCCCCTTAACTATTGTACCACTAGCACCACGTTGATGTAAAGAATTTATGCAAATTAATTAAATCGATATTCTTCAGATGTATGGGATAGTTTTTTTTCTTAATTCACAGCATCCTATTGGTTGGTGAAATCGATGGAATATAGTTTAAACAAAAGATCACTAATAAAAAACACATCCCGCCACTCGATGTCTGACGCCAACCCCACACACGCCCCCAGGAGTTAGGATGCACTGGTAGTCCCCACGAAGTGACAACGTGGCAATCAGCTGCCAAGCAACACGTAGGTGCCAGTTTGGGTCCCGCAATGATGAAAAGGTGGCATCTCTTTCATACTTGACACCTGAGAAATTCCTGTCAAAATACATGTTCACCTAGGCACCATTGCTGGTGTGATGAAGCATAGCTGCAGTGCAGGTCCAGCACTGAGAGTGATGTTTCAATGTTTCCCAGAATAGCACAGGGTGCATTCTTCCTATCAATCTTAACAGGACAGCCCATCTATCACTGAATTTACCCATCAAACTGCAGCTCCTGCCAGTGTGGGAGCGCTGCCAGCCCTTCTTTTTTCTGCAGATGAAACTTTCAGCGGCAAAGGTTAGTTTGTATGCATCGCCATATTGCACCAGCAGTTAAACCCTGAAAAAGTTGTCTATGGATCATCAGAAACGTATAAGACTCACAGGAATATTGGGAACCAGGAACATATTTACCAGTGTAACTACAATTAAATATTCCAATTGCTGCTGCAGTCTGACACCGATCGATGTACAGGTAATGTCTCCTCTTGACAGCTGTGGTTCTGGAATGAATCTCAGTATTTATAGTGCACATAATTTCCACGTAAAAATCTCTCTCATCCCCTCATGGTTATCAATGCTCTGAATCTATACATCCCTCATGACAGGACACACAATCATTTTTTCTGGTCATGCCATAACATTGCACAGCGATATATACACATTTTACACAAACAGTGCAGTTATCTTTTATATCTGTACAGCATCCGAAAAAGTTATGGTATACCTACACACACACCAGCTATATGTCTCGATTCTCTTCAGTCTTAGGAAATTACCTCACAAAGTCTTCGAATCAGCACCTCTGGAAAGTGTTGCATCCTGCCAAGTTTCTCTCAAACAAGTGTTATGAACGACAGGCATCTGGCATTATGTGGTAATGAATACCGCTTAGGGGTAACGATGAGGGGACGTATTGTTACAGCCTTATTGCCCATCCCGTTTGTACACTTAGAAGTGCCAGTTGAACACTTGCATTACTATATTGTGCAGCTGTTTTTACATCAATCGTATAGCTATCGGCCACCAGACACTCATACATATACTGAAAAGACAGACAGCATAAGTATATGCACCATAGGTATACTCCTCGCTGCACTAGATATTTCCCGCCAGGTTGGGTGGTCATCCACTTCTGACATGTGACCAGAGCACCCTCAGCAGTCCGAAGTCACTCTCAGAACTGTTCTTCAAATTCGGAGTCGGCTCCCCTCGGCACAAAAGCATTACTGCTTCTGACCCCAACCTGCTTCCTTGCTCGCTTTTCTACACCCATCTCCAGACTATGGGATTACAAGAACATACGTAATTTCGCATGGTTTGCCAGAATATCATACCATTTTTGCAATACATCTCGATATCAAGCACATACCAGTATCGTACCGATCGCAACATAATTCCGAAGATATAGACTGGAAATTATTTCTCTACAATCCCAAAACTTTAGCCAGGTGGAGCGTGCTGTACACCATTGAGTAACTAGAAACTTACCCCATCTGTTACTCTGTTTGTTGAGCTCGTTTCGCTGCTAATTTTTGCCATTTCCTGCGTGGGCTGTCTATTTCTGGCTCAGAATGAGCCCTACACGGAATTTCGTATTCTGAAAATTCGGTGTTCTCGTCCTTTCGGTTCCCATCTGTCTGATCTGTCTCAATTCTATCGCAATCTACCTGAGCCTGCTGATTCAGCAGCTCACCGACTGTCCTATTCTCTGGTTCACCGTCTGTCCTATTCTCAAAAAAAATGGTTCAAATGGCTCTGAGCACTATGGGACTTAACATCTATGGTCATCAGTCCCCTAGAACTTAGAACTACTTAAACCTAACTAACCTAAGGACATCACACAACACCCAGCCATCACGAGGCAGAGAAAATCCCTGACCCCGCCGGGAATCGAACCCGGGAACTCGGGCGTGGGAAGCGAGAACGCTACCGCACGACCACGAGATGCGGGCTCCTATTCTCAATGAGCGCGTTTACTTGCTGTTTATATGGTTGATTCTCCCCCATCTTGTCTACTTGCTGTCTATCACTTAACCTTTTGGTTTGTGGTCTCGTTAACATGGATGTTCTTTCAACACACCACAACCCTATCTACAAAACCGTACGACGACTTACCAGTTGGTTGAACCAACAACAACAACGTCGTGAATTCTCAGCTACTGTTCTATGTGCTCTGCTACAGTCTCCATTCTCTACCTGTGTGCTTGCAAAGGGAGTAAAAATGTTACTTCTTAATTCTAACTTATTTGATACTGTATCACTCTGTGTCTCTGCGTCTGTGCCTATCACCTGAAAATCCTATGCCCTATCAGCTATTCAAAAATCGTAAAAATCCAAAAAATTTTCAACACAGTAACACAAGACCTTTTCACTACAATTCTGCTTTCCTCGCTACTTGTATCTATTCTAATCCTGAATCTTTGCGAATAACTCTTTAAGACATGAAAGAAAATTTTTCAAAGTGATAATGCACCTTAACATAAAAAAATTTTCTCAAATAAACTAAATTTCTTTTTTCCAAAAAAATTAGTTATTTGCTTCTCGTTTAACTTAACATTGCATAAATATCAAAAAACTTTCTGTAACACCCAAAATTTGTTTTTTTATTAATATTGCGACCTGCCTTACCTGACTATAATCTATCACCTATTCTGACACTATCCTATCTTGGTAACCTACCAGTCTTACCTATCCTGGCACGGTCGCCATTTTCTGTCAGTATGTGGGTGTTATGTTTGACGAGTTGTGCAATGGATTGATCTGACAAGTACCCTTTGGCTCCTGCAAGAAGCAATTTCCACCCCATACTACTGTCAGACAGACGCTCCTAATGTACCCAAAAGAAATACCTGAAAAACTTTCAGCAATAAATATCTTCTGGAGTCATCCACTGTAAGGAAGAGACACAAAAATATTCTATTTTCTTACGTAACTAGTGGGGTACTTGGGTTCTGGAGTATTGCTAGTTAGTGTAAGAAAAACATTAAGCGAACATAAAATATTATTTATTGCAAAATCTGAGAAAATGAAGTGAAACTTTTATTTATAAACTGATACACAAATTACCGGGTTCTTTTCGGAATAGGAGGTTACCTCTTATGGATAGGAATCCTGTTAATGAAATTTATATACAAAGTGTGGGAAAGCTCTTTTATCCCCTTTTATTTAAGAATGTTATTTACTCGGCAGAACCGCACCTACTCAACTTGAATAATTATTTGATTGAATTTTTCTAAGTACGGTCAAGGCTGTCGTGTGAGAAATGTAATGGAGTGATGTGAATGAAGTACGTTTTTTCTAATGGAGGAAAGATGGGGCTCACCTATGCTGTAGTGCACAATACCTTGAGCTGCGACGACTGCTGCCTGCCTCATTCGCCGCTGAAAAATAACAATACTATCTCTTCCTATCTGGATTGACCTTCGCCAATCGAACTCTTACTACGCGTTGATGAAGTCAAGGACTCCTATCTGCCCCTAGTCTAACTATTGGCATGGTACACCCATCAGATAATCAGTCCACCGCGGTGTCACTCAATGTTCGCTCACAGGCGCTAATACTCTGTCTGTGTTCACACTCCATATTAAGTGTCGCAGACAACACAGGAGCAAACGCTTAATCGCGAGCGACTCAATATAGAGTATCACTCCAATTCGCTAGCGACAGAGGTACTCTCTCAGTGCAGTACTGAGTTGAGACTTTGTTCCTCACTCTCTGCGAACAAGCGCGAGCACACTCGCTCCCGCTACATGTTCCTGCTTCAAGAGCGCCACCGGAACGTTCCCTCTCCATGATGCCAAAAGCGAAAGGGTATATCATCTGCTGTCTTTCCCTCACTCCTCCAGCTCATTGTGTCAGAAATAGTCCGCAGGAGAATGGCGCTCCGTTTAAGCCCACCAATCTGGAAATATATAGCATCTGCGTTAGGCGTTTACTGTCCCCCTGTGAGAACTCTGAAACTGTGCACTAGGACCGTCAAAAATGCGTATTCTGGGGCTCTCCCAAACAATACAGCGGGTTTTGCTTTTAAGGTGAACATGCAGGCCATTGTCCCTTTTCTCTCGCAAAAAACTGTGTTTGTCCCTGGGCTGTCGGCCGGCCAGCGCAGTTGTGTGCTATCGCACCCTCCTATGGACTTTCCAGTGGGCTGGTTGCCTCCGCCGAACAAAAATTCGTGTGGCCATCGTGTCTTGAATGTTCGTGTATGCCAGCCTCGAGTTTTTAATCTCGGTGTGCACTTGCCATTTATTTATTGGATTTCCATGTCGATTAAATGGAAATATGTAAAACTGATTCTACCCTATCAAGTTTAGGATCAAATGAAACGTCTTGATACACAGAATATGATGGTGAGGTCGGAATATGTAAGAAATGAAGGTGAGGAGACCACGCCACCTTACAAGATGAGCACTCCGATTTGCCACTATTTCCAGAGCAACTAGTTCTCCAAGGAGGCTCCACCCCAAAACTGATGGCAATACTGAGGAATATCGTAATCTCCAGCAGTGTCTCAGCTCCAGGATGAAGCTGGTTATTATCAAAAATGGTTCAAATGGCTCTGAGCACTATGGGACTCAACTGCTGTGGTCATCAGTCCCCTAGAACTTAGAACTACTTAAACCTAACTAACCTAAGGACATCACACACATCCATGCCCGAGGCAGGATTCGAACCTGCGACCGTAGCAGTCGCATGGTTCCGGACTGCGCGCCTAGAACCACGAGACCACCGCGGCCGGCCCGGTTATTATCACTTACGCTGTCTCCTTCAAGAAGTCCCCCTGGTTGAAGGAGTATATTGATTTGAATACATGACAGAGAGCATCTATGAAGTGTGACTTTGAGAGAGATTTCTATAAGTTAATAAATAAAGCAGTTTTCGGCAAAACAATGGAGGAATTCGAGGGAACGACGTGAAATTTTGATTGGAAACGAATGGGATGGGCGTTATGGCGTTAGAATATGCATTGCCAGACCAAATTTTAAACAGGTCACCATATTAAATAAGAACTTTGCTGTTGTGGAGATGGCGAAGACTTCAGTAGAATTTAAGAAACCTATTTATGTGGAGACGTTCATTCTAGACCTATCCAAACTCCGTATGTACCGCTTTCATTCTGAGTTTGCGAATACACGTTTCATAGAATCCTAAATTACTTTATGTGGATGGAGATAGCTTCAGCTGTTGAGTGAAAAACTGCAATCCATATAAAGTAATGAGGTACCACAGTAATGAATTCGACACGTCCTCATGCACAGCAATAATCCTTATGGTATTTTTCCACAGAACAAGAAAGTTATCAGCCTTATGAAAGATGAGGCATATGGAGTTTGTAGGTCTGCAATCAAAATTGCATGAGTATCACACATTGTAAAGGGTATGCGTCATATGGCATCAAGAGCCCTCTCTATCACAGACTATTTCTGGTGCCTGTAGAAAGGTGTGCTACACCAAAGATGCTGCAAATGGTACAGCAAACGAGTATTCGATTGACAGGATACTAGGTGTACACTGTGCTGTAGCCTAAAATCGATCTGTTGCCTCATGACGATAAAACGGCCATTTGTGATGATGGGATTGAAACTCTCCCATACTCACACTACTAACTAGTAGCGAGAGAACAGGTGGGGGACTCTGATTGAGTGAGAGGGGGAGAAGAGAAAGAGCGAGAGAGAGAGTCTGCAGAGTAGCAGTATGACCCTTTTAGCATAGTGTAAGTAGTTTTGTGTGTTTGTGTGTGTGTGTGTGTGTGTGATGTACATATTTATTTATATGTACTATGCACATGTGTAAATATTCAATATACATGCATGGTCTGCAAAAAAGATATAAACCAAGCTATATATATATATATATATATATATATATATATATATATATATATATATATATATACCAAGTTTTGGTAGTTTAAAAATTGTGTGTCGTCAACCTACACATTAGTAATTAGTAAATCTCTCTCTCTCTCTCTCTCTCTCTCTACTGGCATCAGCTATCAAGGGTTAAAATTTCGTGGCACAATTTTTCTCCAGCCTGTATAAAGATAAAAAAATATCGAATGATATTTTTTATCTTTATACAGGCTGGAGAAAAATAGTGCCAGTAGAGAGAGAGAGAGAGAGAGAGAGAGAGAGAGAGAGAGAGAGAGAGAGATTTACTAATTACTAATGTGTAGGTTGACGACACACAATTTTTAAACTACCAAAACTTGGCGCCACGTGCTCCGATTGGCCGAGGGGTTTCCCTGTTGCCAGATGCTCTGGATAATACATGACCGCAAATGCTTTGCCTGCCAGAGATTGCGATGAATCCAAGGCGGCTGCATGCTCGGTGGTAGCGCACCAGCCTTCTTCTGTGGGGGCCTGGGGAAGAATTCGCCGGGGTCCCAACACATCCATTGTAGTTTCATGATAAGACATACGTCTGGTAATCGCAGGGGCCACGTCCTACGAGATCTCTGCCAACTGCCCGGCCGTGGAAGAGTTCATCTAAATATCCATACACAGCAGAACTGTTATGTAAGGGCTCCCCATGATGCTACAACCACATGCATAGCCGTATGTCTAGGCGAACATCTTCCAGCAGGCCAGGTAGAGTTTCTGGCAAAAGTTGAACGTAATTTGCCCCAGTAAGTCGAGGAGGTAGATGGACTGCCTCAGTCAGGTGGTCATCCACAAAGCCTGCCCAAATGTTGAGCGAAAATCGTTCCCGGTGTCCACAGACTTAGGTGACGTAAGGATTTTCCCTTGCCCAGTAATGAACGTTTCGAGTGTTGTAAAGGCCATCCTGATGGAAGGTGCACTCATCGGTAAACAACACGATGGCAGGGAAGTCGGGTTCTCGTGGAACACGTCGCATAAACCACCGGCAAAACCCTCACCTCTGTTCATAGTCCTCGAAGCACTCGAGAACAGTCTCTTCAAGTGCAGCATCCTGTCGTGGTCGAGGTCTTCCAGTATCACCATGATGTCCCACTAACGAGCCTGTTTCCCCACGTCGCCAGTAAACATTTGCGTTTGTGGGTGGCGTCTTGCTGGGTACCGTACCACATACAACCGTTGAGCTTCATGAGCATTATCGTCGGCTAGTCCATAAACAAAAACCATATATCGTTTTTCTTCTAACGAATACTGTGCCACCATGCTTACTGTATGACTAAATCGTGGGTGACGTGTATGTGCTCCGAAGCGAAGCTTGCATGTGAATGCCTCTGACGTGAGGTGGAGACAAACAGCAAGACCTATTCGATACGTGTCGCATCACGTTAGGGCAGTGACGGTGCGAGGGACGTTTGTATGTGTGAACTGACAACCATAGCGCTGCACGTCAACCGACGAACGGCAACAGGGCAATTCCACGGCCAACAGGAGCGCCTGGCGCCAAGTTTCTGTCATTTAAAAATGTTGCGTTGTCGACCTACACAACATTACTGATTTTGGTTCCTACTGGCATCAGCTATCCAGGGTTAAAATTTCGTGACACAATGTTTCTCCACCGTGCGTATATATCTTAAGTTTCTCATCTGCTGTTAGCCATCCAAGTCAGATTAGTTTAAGTGTCCACAGTCCATAAGAATTATTGTAAAAAACCGTTGTTATTGGGGCTGTGGTAATTAGTTTTTAAGTGTGCACAGGCCATCAGAATTACTGTAAACGCTATGCTACTGGGACCGTGGAATTTAGTTGTAGTCGTTGCAAAACGTATCGCTGCATTTGTCCTTAACGTAGATTTACAAAAAAAATCGCAAAAACATTCTTATCCAGTGCTACTGCAAAAATAATTATAAAAATATTCTCAATCAGTGTTACAGTTGTAGCATGTAAGTTAAAAGCATTTCTGCATTAAAATATCAGAGGCAAACTGTATCTCAAGAAATATATTGCACCTCAAGAAGTGAACCGTACATTAAGAACTAAACTGTACCTCGAGAACTAAATCGCAATCTCAAGAACTAATTTGTTTGTCACAGACTGAACTGTAATCTCAGGACTACATTGTATCCGTGTGAACCGAATAAAAGAATTTGTTACGACACATCTTTGTCATTGTTACTTACGGGAAACCTATCCCTTATTGCATTATGTATTTATATAAAGGCTGTGCAGGACACTTTTTCTGAAGATGTGTTATTATGTAGGTGAAGCTTAAGACGATAGATAACACAATATATAGAATGGTTGCATGGAATTGTGCCTATCATGCAGCAGGTATTGGATTATGGGAGCATGAGGCACGTGATAGTGTCCTCTTCCAAAGACATATAGCAATCATGTCTAAAATTATATCGCCTGTGCTTGAAGATAACTACAGACATACTATCTGGACGAAAGTGTATACTATGAAGATGTGAAAAAAAGCACACAGATTGTATTTTCGTACATCTTCCTCTGGGAATCGATGGAAAGTAGGACACCAGTAGAATTCCAGGTCTTTAATAGCCGCAATATTGAAGATTCGACATGTCGACGTGATCTTCTCCTTCCTCTTCACGTAGGTGATGGTATGCGTGTGGACGAATAATCGAAGCGCCGTCATCATATAGGGTATGCCAGGCTCATTCCAGTGAAGTCCATGGTAGAATGTGTTAACCACCTTCCACTCTTCTCTATTTTAGCTCATTTCACATTCTTGAAAGAGCAATGTTTGCTGAGACTGTCTCAATTGAACCAGTATCTTCTGTGTACTCTACAAATGCATGTTTAAATATGTACTGTCTATGCTCAGCATCATAGAAACCATGAAGTAAAGAAATATGTCATTAAGAAGTAGTAGCACCTTACTTGGCTACAGACAGACATTATTATTACTGTTACTGATCTTTTCAGCTGTACACCCAACACAATACATTTCCACTGGTGGTGGTCCATCAATCTGACATCGTGCATTCAAGTCATAGCGCTTGAAGCAGGGCTCATACTTTGAAATGAGTTCATCCCTTTTAAACACGTCAGATAGCAAATACAATCTGTGCAGTACATATCACACAGTAATGATACAAGTTGTGTAGGGAACGTGTAGTAATCAACAGTGTCTATGTGGCGATGACTCTTAATCAGTTTCATATCAATACCCAAGAGCGCATTACACATGTTTCTTGCTTTAACTCTCTGAAACAAGTCATAAGTGATAGCATTCCCTTTCTCCAGTGAATCTGTGGTTCTCAAGGTTAGCTGTCGTAACATATTGAGGAAGTAAGAGCTCTAGAATATTTTTTCTAATGCCTGGGTACAGCTGTGTTCTTGAATAAACAGAGTTGTATAGTCATTATCCCCCTTTAATAGCGATAACTAAAGCTTGACCATACTTTACACAACACTCTCACTACCACTATTCAAATTCAGTATTAAAACTATAGTATTACCTGATTCACAGACATCCTGGACACACTTGAAATTGAATAACTTAAGGACGATGGATTCATAGTGATTATTCATTTACATACAGCTGGGTGGCTGAAAGGGACAAACAGTAGTCTAATGTGCACTTGGAATAAAGTATTCTTTTCATTCTAGCCTACAGGAGGTTTCTACATAACATGGTACTCCTTTGCGAAATTTCAGCTCCCATACACACATGTTATAGTATCTAAACATGTGGTGTGGTGGCGTAAGCTATCGCTAGCACACCAATCGGAAAAGGTGTTCAAATGGTTCAAATGGCTCTGAGCACAATGGAACTTAACATGTGAGATCATCAGTCCCCTAGAACTTAGTACTACTTAAACCTAACTAACCTAAGGACATCACACACATCCCTGCCCGAGGAACGATTCGAACCTGCGACTGCAGCAGTCGAGTGGTTCCGGACTGAAGTGCCTGTAACCGCTCGGCCACAGCGGCTGGAGGCAAAGACGTAATAAGAAGATCGATAGTAGGCGCTGCATCAAGCATGCCTATCAGGAGAGAGGCCAAAGACAACTCGCAAGAAACGCGCCGCCAACACCCTCTCGACCGCAAGTAGTTAGATCGTTGCTGTGGACTGGAGGGCTCAGGCTCAGTCTCAGTCTCAGTCACTAGCATAGTTGCTCAGTCACTAGCACAGTCACTGATATATCAACTCGCACTCCACTTTGGCATTTGTCATTCATCGCATAGCTAAACTTGTACTTCACCAACAGTGAGGCTAACGTGGACTGTTATGAAAGAGCTTGCACCACAACACATGAACTCTGTTAAAGATAAGTAGCTTCATGTTTATGTAAATAAAGAACCCTGCTAATACATGTGTGCAGTTGTGTTGTAGAAAGAGGATGCCAGCCACCAAACAACATCCTCTCCCTTGATTCCTGTGGTACAAGACTCTACAGTGGTGACAAGGATAATTCAGTGACGATCGAAGTTAATCAAGTTGGCCAAAGATTTTGCTTGCTTCTCTTGTGTTTTAGCTTACAGGGGGGCTCAAGTTCAGGTGTTTGCTAATTTATTGTTGGGTTCTTGCATGTATTACAGGAGGGGAGCCGCAGAACTAATCAAATTTCTCTTTTCAGAGGCTTTGCTTACTTTTTTGCTATAACGTCTTTGTGTAAACCATGAATTCCCCGCCCCCTCCACCCCCCGCCCCCGCGCCTAAGCTGCAGACGGCCAATGTGATGGATCTAACGCAAGTTTTTTCAGTTTCACAACCAAGAAATTGCTACCCTGCTAGCGACGGTAAACAACTTCTGGCTGCACAAGCTGCGTCGGTCGCACAACCACAACCGCACAACAACCGACCAACCCACCAGCCCAAGTGCCGCCGACCAGCATACCAATGTTCCAGAAATTTAACGACACACAAGAGGAATGGCTCGAATACCAAGCACATTGTCAAGTTCATCATGTTCAATACTTGCTTTCGATTGCGGGGTCCCCAGTGTTTGGGTAAATACAAAAACTATTTCCAACGGCGTCTTCCAACAAACTCAGCTATGACCAAGTAATCGCTGTCTTAACTCAATATTATGACCAGCAAATCCAAATAGCTGCAATTTTTTCTCTTATAGAAAAAGTCGGAACAGACATATCGCTAGTTGTACACAGAAAGTGTAGTTGAGGCAACTTGTACTGTGATATAATGATTAGAGACGCAAAAACATCCAGTGTCCCAGATAGTAGAATACGGGAACAGGTCTTAAAGTACTCTGATTCATCAATGGCCCAAGTATTGCTGATCTTAGAGCAATATGATTCTGGTGCCATAGCGGCCGATAAGTTTGACCAGGCCCCGGTTTGTCAGGTCGAGTCGTCTCTTATTCGACCACCCCAAACAGCCACAACAACAAGCGAATACACAGCCGCATGGACAGCCACGTAGAGATCTAAAAAGGCCTGTGAATTTAGCAAAGTCTTCCCTAGATGTTTTTCTCGCCAAAATAGACGGGACTGCCCGTCATGTAACAAAATGTGTTACACATATGGAAAAAAAGGCCATGTCCAAACAGTTTGTTTGTAACAGCATGAAAATACCAATTACGCCCGCTGCCAGCAAAAACAGGCTCATGCACATGCGGTGAACGCTGTGTTTTCAAAACCTACAACAGGTTCTGACAAAATTAAGATAAAGGCTGTGCCACCTTTGTTCTAACAAACTATTTGTCTCGTGGCCGTCGTGTGCTCTTTCAGTTGGACACAGGTGCCTCAGTAACTTTGTTTAATCGTGCCACAAACGAACAGTTAGGCTCACCATGCCTTTCTAAATCTAGCAAGCAACTCACTGCTTTCAACGGACAGGAAACTCCAGTGCCTGAACAGTGTAGTGTGCCTGGCACTTACAAATCTTACACCAGGACAGTGAATTTTACTGTCTTGAAATCAAGAGACAGTGGGAACATATTCGGTTTAGAAGTCTTTGATTTTATTGGGCTTAGCATCCAAGACAATGCACTTTTAGTATTGGCTTTTGTCCCAAAGACAGTGTAGTTAGTTTGCTTAAAGAATTTCCTGAGCTATTTTCAAAAGAAATGGGAAAATCTACTAACTTTATAGCGCATGTTACATTGAAAAACATTGCGCAGCCTAAGTTTTTCCAGGCTCGCCCCGTTCCAATTGCTTTAAGAGACAAAGGAGACAAAGTAGCCGATGAATTGGAAGAATTGCAATATAAAAGTGTAAATGCTCCCATTCAGGCTAGTCAAGGCAACTCCTCTCGTTTTGTTGCCTAAATCTTCTGTTCGCATTCGCATTTGTGTCGACTTCAGGTCTTCAGTCAACCCACATACAGTAGTTGACACTTATCCGTTATCTCGCTCTGAGGAAGTCATGGACAGGATTGGTGCAGGACGTTACCTTTCCAAGATAGATTTGCGTGATGCCTACTTGCAAATTTCGTTGGATAAAGAATCACAGAAAGTGTTTCCTGTAAATACACACTTAGGACTGTTCATTTATTTGCGTTTGCCCTTAGGCAGTGCTGCCGTCATTCTTCAACGCTACCTGGAACAGCTGACTGCAAAAGTGCCATTTTGTTCAAACTACCTTGACGATATTATCGTCTCAGATCGTACACCAGAGGCACACGTTGCCAATCTGCGTAGCATTTTTACAAGAATTAAACATATTAAGAAGTGAAATAAAGTGCACACGCACTGTAGAAGTCTCTAGCATCTTTACATGAACTGGTCACATTAAGAGATGGAATAAAGTGCATACACACTGTATAAGTCTTTAGCACTTTACAAGAATTAAACACGTTGAGAAATGGAATAAAGTGCATACGCACTGTAAAAGTCTTAAGTATTTTTACAAGAACTAGGAAAGAAATGGGAAGGATAGCATCATGGTTGTAGCACACTGGGTTGCACATAGCAGTACTAAAAGTCCATATAGCACGACACCAAGTGAGACAATCTGAAGTTCTCTTCCCTGAAGTATTTATCAGTGTAGCCAAGACACTGAAGTGTTTTATTAATATTGTATGTTATCATTTTGGTACTACATTAGGTACACCAAACAGTAGGTCCATAATAACATCTCCGTCATTCAAGGTGGTGGACACCATTAGATCAGAAGGTGAAGGATACATTGAGTCTTATGCTAGTCATCAGTCAGAACTACACTAGTGTATCATCCGATCTGAATAATTATTGGCACTCATTGGCCAGTTACAAAGCATGTATGTAGTATGTATGGAGTATTACAAAACGTTGTTCATAAGTCAACTCATTACAGTAATTATTGGCATAGCATTTCTGGAGTATGACAAAACATTATTAAGAAGTCATCCCATTGCAGTAATTATTGGCACTCGTTGGCTAGTTACAAAGCATTTATGTAGTATGTATGGAGTATTACAAAACATTATTCGTAATTCATCTCATTACAGTAATTATTGGCATAGCATTTATGCAGTATTACAAAACATTATTCATAAGTCATCTCATTACAGAAATTATTGGCATACCATTTATGGAGTATTATAAAACATTATTCAGAAGTCATCATTCAAAACAGGAGTTATTGCATGTAGCATCAAGCTGCTAGTGATTATATTTGATATCATGCAAGTGACACAAGACATATTTAAAATGTAAGACACTGGAACTAGTACTCAAGGTTTTTAGTCCAATAATACGTAATGGAATTAATACATCAGAAAAATTTGCATTATATTTAGGACTTAAATATATCTTAAACTGGTAGCATTAGTTAGCTGTATACGGGTAATAGTTGGGACTAGTAATAATTTTGTGTGTGTGTGTGTGTGTGTGTGTGTGTGTGTGTGTGTTAGCAATGCATTTCGTTGGGTTCAATAGTCAATTGCTGGGGCATGAAAATATTTGCTTTTGACTTATAGCCGGAAACAAGGATTATTAACGTCATTTGTCATGAGTCAGCTGTAGCAAGGTTATCAAACAAGCAGAGTATATGTGATCACATTCATGAATGATTGAGACAACTGGGTAAAAAAAATGCAAGTACTAGAACAGGTTTAATAACTAAGTGCTTGTAGCATATAACATAAGGACATATTTCAAAAATGGTGTTAATATCATGACAAGCTTCTCCTGGAAAAAATACAAAGTTGATTATTGAGCTGAAAGAAGAAATTTATTCATATTTTGCTGAAAAGTAGTAAACTTCGAATTAACAGGTAATGAAACGTCTACTTAATATGTATATACTCTAGCTGTCTTTCCCAAAACATACTGTCAAAAAGAACTGCAACAAATACTTAAATAACTACATAGCATCTCTTAACTAGTAGAAAATATATAAACTTCATCATTATCATCATCTGCAAAGAAAACCGCCATTATTCATACGACCATATTCTTCATACAACTATTCATTATCATTCATTATTTCATATATTATAGAGTTTCTTACTTCTAGCATATTTCATCACTAAAATTAACAGGTGTAGTTTTTTCTGACAGCCTGCCACAATCGCCTCATATTCTGAAAGAAAAATAGTCAAGACTGCTATCATACTGTGTATAGTATATTCTTGTTAATGGTTGTTAATTCCGATCCATTTACTTTTCATGACAAAGTATTGCATCTTCTTTCTTTCATTCTGATGGCAAAATTTCCATTTCATAGTAAACCACTGTGGTTCTTTAATTTGTTTCTTTTACACAGTATTGCTTTCTGAAAATGATGAATATGGATTAATATCTTGCATCTAAATCATATACCCATTAATTGAAAACTTGTTTCTAGTGATATGACTAAGCATACAGCATAGCATAACAGAAAAAATATTAGGTCAAAACCATAGACAATTTTCAAGTGCAAAAATGTACGCACAATATCATAATGTAGTAGCAAACAAATGTAGAATAGTCAAGATATTGGGATATCATAAGGCAAAATGTCATAGTCTACTGGTGATTGTTATATCTTCAAGATTTCATAGCGCATAGAGAGGAAATTCTACTTTCGATAGGAAAACCATCATATATACATAAAAAATATGGAAAATATGCACAGTCTGACATATAACGACAAGAAAAGAGACCTGCTAACCTTACCTTGCCGGGCACTTGCCAAGAAAAAATATAATCATCATCAATAACTGGTCATATAAATATCTGGAAATGGCATTACAACGTGATAAGTCATACAGTATTTTTATTCAATAAAGGGTTTAATATTGGAAATATGGTGATTGCCCTTAGTTTTTCTGGTTCTCAAAGTTTTGACATGTACTACATTGGGGTTAGGAATGCTGCGAATTCTGTATGGACCAGCGTAAAGAAGCTCAAATTTACTGCATCTATTCATTCCTCTCTTGGATAAATAGTGTGTGCGTACTAATATCTTCTGTCCTACGTGAAATTCACGGCATGTATAAACCTGTTTTTGCTGTCTTCTGCGGCGTTCTGCGGCATGTTTGATGTTGTTGGGCGCAATGTCAATTATTTCATGATGACGTAGTCGACGAGTTGTAGGAAAACATTCTAATTCTTTCATTTTGTTGGGTGGTTCAACATTTTTCAATATAACAGTCGGAGATAGAATAGTAGATTCATCTGGTATGGAGTTAATTACATCCTGGAATGAGAGGATGTGTGTGTCCCAATCAATGTCTCTTATGGCAGTATATTCTACATAGTTTACCAATTTCTTTCATCAATGGTTCAGAAGGGTTCAACGCAACGTGATACTTGGATATATAGATCGGAGAAATGTTTCTAGCTCGTAAAACACGTGTCCATATCGCAGATCGAAATTGTGGTCCATTATCGGAAATTACTTTCAATACATGCCCTACATGAAACAGAAAATGTTTTACAAATGCATTCGAAATAGATTTAGCAGTAGCTTTCCGTTATGGAGTGAAGGTAACAAATTTCGAAGTGAGTTCAACAGCAGCAAAGATGTAACAAAAACCTCTATTAGACCTGGGAATCGGTCCAAAACTATCTACAGCGGGCATATGTCTCAATTTAATGGGTACAATGGGATGTAACGGAGGAATATGTGAAGTCGTGTCTGATTTAGCTTTCTGGCAGATTTTACATGACGCTAAAACTTGTCGAATACGTTTCTCCATGTTGGCAAAATAACAGTTCTGTCTCAGTATAAGAAAACATTTTCTGGCTCCATAATGTGCGTAACTTAAATGAGTATACCAAATTAATTTGTTAACAAGCTTATCAGGAATACATAATAACCAGTTGTTCCTGTTGGGGTGAGAGCGGTGCAACAGAATTTTGTTGCGTACAGTATAATGGTTTCTAATGGTAACGTTATTCCTATCTTGCAAAACGTGTTTAATTTATTTCCATACGTTGTCTTTGCTCTGCTCTTGTGCTATGTCTCGTAATGACGACGAAATGAAATTCTCAAATGAAACTTGTTGAATATACATAAGGCTAAAATTTGCTTGGCAGAACTCGGTTGCGATGGTTCAAATGGCTCTGATCACTATGGGACTTAACTGCTGAGGTCATCAGTCCCTTAGAACTTAGAACTACTTAAACCTAACTAACCTAAGGACATCACACACATCCACGCCCGAGGCAGGATTCGAACCTGCGATCGCAGCGGTCGCGCGGTTCCAGACTGCAGCGCCTAGAACCGCTCGGCCACTAGGTTGCGATGCCTTGTTGATTGTCGTTGAGAGAACGGGATAGTGCGTCTGCTACAATATTTTGTGTACCGGGAATTGAACAATTGTAAAATTAAATTCCTATAAATTAAGCTTCCAATTGCTTAGATTGCCATGTGTAAATTTAGCGGAAAGTAAAAACTGTATAGCTCTACGATCTGTCTTCCATAAAGAAAATGCCTAAATCTGGTAAATGCCCATACAACACATAATGTTACAAGCTCTGTAACAGAATAATTGCGTTCAGCAGGTGACAGAATGCGACTTGCAAAGGCAATGTTGTTAATTACTGTAGTACAGTCTTCTCCAATTTCCTGAAAAGTGTGTACGCCTAGAGCTGTGTTAGAACTGTCGGTAGCAATGGTTAAATTACTGGTAGTATCTGGGAGCGATAAAAGTGGTGCGTTCAGCAAGGCATGTTTCAGATTAACAAACTCAGACTGTGCTTGGCTATCCCAGGACCAAATCGCGTTTTTACCTGTCAACTGACATAATCTCGGGATGTCTAAAGCAGAGTAATGAATAAATTTATGGAAAAAGTTGATTAAACCCAGAAAGCTGCGTAGTTGTTTCTTAGTCATTGGAACAGTAATGTCACGTAAAGCTTGAGGTTTTTCCGGGTCAGGCGCAATGCCTTCTGCTGAAATTACATGTCCAAGAAATTTTATGGAAGTTTTGCCAAAGTGCGATTTACTAAGATTAACAGTTAGCTTCTGCGATAAGGATGTCGTCTACATACGTTGTGATTCTGTCTTAAGTTCTGTCGGGAGTATAGTATTCAAACTGCGAATAAAATGCTGCTGAAGAAATTGTTAAACCGAACGGTAAGTTGCAAAATTGATAACAGTCACCAAAACAGAAAAATGCTGTGTACTTTCTGCAATTCGGATGGAGCTGAATTTGCCAAAATCCCGATTTTAAATCTAATGTGGAATAAATAGCAGTACCATGAAATTTCTGTAGAAGTTCTTCTAGTGTATGTGGGCGATCTGTTTCATTAATAACAATGTAGTTGACATGACGGGAATCAAGTACGAGGCGAAGTGAGCCATCCTTTTTCTTAACAATATGGAGCGGGTTTATGTACGGACTAACTGCCGGTTCAATAATTCCTTGGTCAAGCATAGCTTGCAATTCCTTCTTGACTTGTTCTCTGTGGATATATGGAATAGGATAATGTTCGGCTTTAAACGTGTCATGCTGTTTAACTTGAAATTCATACATAAACCGGACTTAGTACCAGGATTGTTGTCAAAAACTGGAGCTTGCTGTAAAAGAATTTTGCGTAGCTGAGTACGTTCGTCATCTGTATTTGCGTTGTTCTGTTTAATTTGTCAGAAATCATTTGCATAAAGTCATAGTCGGCTCCTTTTGGTGTATTGTAGTTGTGTACAATAGTATCTGTGAACAATGTGGAATGACAGTCTATGTTACGCGATGCAGAAATGACTTCTGTCCGATTAATTGCCTGTTCTTCTACTGATCAAGCGTACTGAAATTCTAATGCCAGTTGTACCTTTTCATCCTTCAACATTAAATAGGAATTTTGAAAGTCAATAATTGCGTCGTGTTGTACCAAAAAATTCGTACCTAAAATAACGTCTGTTGTCAATAATGGAAAAATCCAAAAATTTGTGTGGAACGTATGACCAGCAATACAAAATATGTGTGTCTGTAATTTTACATCTACTCCTATACTTGATACTGCTTTTACTTTAGTTTTGCCTAGAGGTTAACGTAGGATAGGTGTTCTCTTTGTTACATTCGTTGAAAGTTTCTTCATTTATAACTAACATAGGTGATCCAGAATCGATTACTGCTGAAAATGTGGATGATGCGATCTTTACTTCAATAAAAGGGTGGGAAATGGTTTTTTACATAACTGGTTTTTCATGTAAGAGTGTGTCTCGGATGTCGTCAAAAGTAATAACATTTTCGTGAACAAGATTCTGTGTATCAAAAGTATTGCTTACGTTGCTGGAAGATGCAACCTGTACTGTATCTAGTGAAATTATTTCTAACGCGCTGTTATTTGCAGAAGGACGCTGTGGCATTTCGACTATTTGTACTGTTCTATTACTTTGTCTTGACGTATTTGGCTGGGGATGATAATGACTGTCTGGTTCATTTACGATAATCTGTTGTGGATGATTCTGCTGCTGATAAGACATACTCTTATTAAATGGACGCTGAAAACTGTACTCCTTACTTCTACGTCTGTCATTATAGTCATTAGTATACCGCGCGTTGCGATAAGAGTTGAAATGATGTGTGTTTTCTGTACATTTCCTTGTTGCTATGCGTTACTATTTGGGGGAGCAGACGCTCTACGTGTAGGCGGCTAAACATTAGAGCTTCGTTGACCTTGCACATTACATTGTTGGTTAGGTATGCCAACTGGCTTGTTTTGTTGTTGTTGCAGGGGAAAGCCTCTATTGTCCCCAAAATGCGTTTGTTGTTGTTGATAATTTTGACGATACTGATAACTAAAATTTTGTCTGTTATTAAAGTTCTGGTGGTAGTCATTCCTGGAGCGTCTATCACCTTTGCTATTAAAATAGTGTGGCTGGTCTAATTACTGTATGCTTGTTGGCCTTGGGTATGTTGCGAAAAATTTTTGTTTTTGAAGGAATAGTCTGATTGCTGAAATTCAAAAAGCTGTAACAGATCTCTAAATGCCGAAATATTTTCTTTCTGCTGTCCTGTCAAAAGTGATACTCTTAACGATCGTGGTAATTTTGAAATACGTGATTGGATTAGTGCTAACTCACTGTATGGCTCACATAAATATTGGTTTTGCTGTACCATGTGTTCAAAAAATTGCGTGACAGTGGGAAAATTTGAGTTCTCTTAATTCGGTATGCTAATTAACTGATCCTTGATCCCGTGCTGACCAATACGCTGACAGAAAAGCATTCTGAAATTCTTCTATCGAGTAACATTGTCTCGTGATCGGTCTCATACGAGTTGCAGGTTCGCCTTCCAAAAAACTGCAAAAAATTCTCAAGTTTGTGTGTTATGGGCCAAGTTGGTGGAAAAGCAAAACTAAATTGTTGTATCCAATCCCAAGGGTGTATTTGTGTCCTGTCATTTTTAAATCCTTTAAATTTCCTGACTGATAGAAAGTGCTTGTAATCAAAATTATCGTCCGTGAATGTCTGAGTAGGTTCAGAATTGTATGAGAATCAATTTGTCTGTGTCTGTTCGGAATTTATGTCACGTACTCTCTGTAAATTACCTAAGTTATACTGGCTGTGTGAGTGTGACAAATGTTCAGAATGTGGCGTATGCTGTGACGTGTTGGAGGCTGAAACATTTTTCATTTCTGTCACTGCTTGCTGTAAATATGACAATTTTCTACGTAATGTATTATTGGACGAACCTATCTCGCTCATTGTCTGCTGTATGTTTTGGAATTCGGGTGTTTGATTGAACGAAACTGGTGACGTTTCGTCTGATTTGGTGTCATTGTTATTTTCGATAACGCCAATACGACTGGCCAATTCATCAATTTTCTCAGTCATTGCTTTTACCTGTTTGTCATTGTTAGTGTCACAAGCATTAATTTGTTTTTGCATTTTACGTGTGGTTTTGTTTAATTCCTTAACAACTGCTTTAATGGCATCGGGATCCTAAATTAATTCCAATTGTTCAACTCTGCTGGTTACTGTCTGAAAGTCTACTGTGTATTTATTTTCCAAAGTCTGAATATCAGTGTCTGTTTTTGTTTTTAGGTCGGAGATTTCACCATGCAATTCAGTGTTCAACTGTTTGATAGTATTGATTTTGTCTGATACTGTAGCAATGTTTGTGTCTACGTATGTTTTTGCTTTCGTAAACAACTTACACTTATGTTCCTGTCTCTGTGTATTGATTGTTTCCATGACTTTTTTCTTTATTTCATTCTGTTCTTGTATGAATTTACGGTAACGCGTTTCACTGTTTTGTAGGTAGTGCTTAAAACGTTCGTCAATTTGGCTGTTCTCTTGTTCAAATTTCTTGTCGACTTTCGCATAAAGAGTGCGTGAAAGTTCTGTTGAGATTAGTTTAAACTCGCGTAACTGTGTTGCGTTTTCTGAACATTGTTTAGCAACTGCACTGATTTCATCTCTAATTAATTTTGTTGTGGCTGCATGTGAATTACGTATTTCTTGTGCAACGGATCTAATTTCTTCACTACTATTCCTAGCACAAGCCTTAAGTTCCTCACGTAACTGTTCTTTAGTATCATGAGATTGCACGGCAATGGCTGTAATCCGTTTATTTTATTATTCTGTTTAAAGTTCTCCTTCATTAGTTTGATGGACCTGCCGTGATTTTCATTCGACTGTTTGAAACTTCCATTAAGTTGTTTGTAATTGTTGTCTTGTATTTCATTCGACTGTTTGATATTTTCATTAAGTTGTATGTTCGATTCTTTAAGTTGTAGCAATAATGCTACAACTTGATCCATGCCAAAATTAGCGACTCTATTTTCTATGCTGAGTGATGGTGTATCTGCATTTGTCACGTTTTGTGTAACCATTTGGTCATTGTCTGATTCACGAAAAGGTTTGCTAATTGGACGTGTACTGTTGGTCACTACATCGGAATCAAATATTCTGACGTAATTTGAGTACATTGTTCATCTTCATTAGAAACATTTATCCATTCACTGCGCAAATTTTGCAAATCAGGTGTATCAAACTGGGCAACGACATTGTAGCAGAACGTGTCGCGTCATCAATTGTCGTTAAATTTACTATGGACATAATTGAATTTGTTTGTTCATCAAAAATGGTTCAAATGGCTCTGAGCACTATGGGACTTAACTGCTGAGGTCATCAGTCCCCTAGAATTTAGAACTACTTAAACCTAACTAACCTAGGGACGTCACACACATCCATGCCCGAGGCAGGATTCGAACCTGCGACCGTAGCGGTCGCGCGGTTCAAGACTGTAGCTCCTAGAACTGCTCGGCCACTTCGGCTGGCGTTTGTTCTTCATTTAGATTAAAATCATTACTGGTGGTCGGTACGTACTGATTATCTGTAATTGGAGGATTAACATTATGACACTGAGTGTTGCCAGTATTATCAGTCAAGTCGGCTTTTCCACTCATTATGCATCGCGATGTACTGTTAACAGTTTTTCGCGGCATTTTCAAGTCAAAATTAGGTACAAAATCAAACAAAGACAAACCAAAAATGGAACAAAGACAGTAACAACAAGGAGCAATAAATTGTCAATGATCTGTGAAAGAAGGAGTGGCAAATTAGTCAATGCGTTGTGCCAGATGCAAACTACATTTAACATTAGGTAAATAAAAGCAGATATATAACTGACTATTTCTCAGAAATTCACAAAAAAATACGATCCTGGCAGGGTCGCCAAGTGTATCCTCCCAACAGAAAAAATTATTTATAACATTCACATTCAGTGTAACCTCCCAACAGTTTAATTCTGTAACCTCGGAATAGTAATGTGACTAACCTCTCAATAAAATTGTGGCTCACATATAACCTTTCAATAATTAACTGACTGTAAATTTAAACGTAAATTTTGGATGCCAGCAATGCTGCATCATGGCAATGAAAGATCATTCTGAACAAATTGAAAATTCTTACCCCAATGAAGTCGCCGGATAACGTGTATATATCTGCCCCTATAAGAAATTTTACCGGCACAACCCAGTGCAATGCTGGCCTCTAGATTTGTCATGTATAAAAAGAAACAACTGTTTTTTTTACAATAATTGGGATGACCATGGATAGGAGAAATTAGTAAAATCTTTAAATTCAAATGAGTGATTGTCAATTTTATAAGGAAGATTACTATTAAAAGATTTTTAAAAAAACATTTACATGGGACTTGATATAACAATAGTACAAAATCAGTTGTTACAAATTGCATATGCACGCGACTACTTTTACCAGACCGCTCCACCACAGACGTTCTGAGCTTGGCCTAAGACTTCATCACCATGACAATGAGTGCACATTGACTTTGCTGGGCCATTTTGGAACACTCTTTGGCTCGTAGTGGAAGACTCTTTTAGCAGGTACCCATTTGCAGTGCCTATGAACTCTACCACATCACGTAGCACCATTTAAGCATTGTCCTCCATATTTTGCATAGAAGGTTTGCCAGAAGTACTTGTGTTGCACAATGGACCACAGTTCACTTCATGTGATCTTGAACAGTTTCGTGAATGAAATGGTATTCGTCATGTAACAAGTCCAACAGAGATTCACAACGCTTCTCCCGCAATTTCTCAGCACCTACACTCAGAAACAGACACTGCATCTCTTTCTCGCCTCCTACCGCTCTCACCCACGAGACGGACCATCACCAGCGGAACTTTCGCGCGGCCGCTCCCGTTGGATGCTGTTACACTTGCTATACCCACCACAGTATCCGGCGCCGCCAGTGGTCCGCAAGTACTGTTTTGCGCCGCACGATCTTGTTCTTTTCAGAGTTCATGGTAACTGTGGGCGCCAGTAACGAGGCGTAGTCAAGGAACACATTGACTGTTTTATGTACTTGATTGCAAGTCCCAATACTTTTGCAGCGCCGTCACCAGAACCAAATTCGTGTGTGTCATTTGCCCTGTGATTCTGCTGTTCTTCTTCCCCCAGATTCACGGTCTCATGGGACCACGCAGCCTACACAGCTGCCCACTGGTGCCACCGGGGCACCCCAGGAGGAGCGGATGGACGATGCGCCCTTGTGCCCGCCATCCCTGTTCACCGACACAATGGACGTGGACCCGCCATTGCTGTCACCGTCATCGTCACAGTCCCAGGACACACCCTCAGGCCTGGACATGTGCCATGGCGGCAGTTTTCTGGAGCATGTTCCTGTTGCCTCGCAAGCCAGATGGTGGAGTATAGTCGGGAGTATACTGTCCTCCACAGTGAGGGCTCCCAGTTCATCTCAACATCCAGTATCCCACCTCCCCCCCCCCCCCCCCATCGTCATTCACATCCTCCCTACACGACAATGGTGCAGCATTTTGGGGTGGAGGAATATGCTGGTGTAAGTTGTTGCTAGCACACCAGTCGGCAAAGATGTAGCAAGAAGATCGATAGTAGGCAGTGCATCAAGTGTGCCTATCTCGAGAGGCCAAAGACAGACTCACAAGAAATATGCTGCCAACACCCTCTCGACCGCAAGTAATTAGGTCGCTGCTGTGGACCGGAGGGCTCGGTCAGTCTCAGTCACTAGCTCAGTCACTCAGTCATCAGCACAGTCACTGATGCACCAATTCTCTCTCTAGTTTGGCGCCTGTCAGTTATCACATAGCGAGACTTGTCCTTCACCAGCAGTGGGGCTAACGTGGACTATAATCGAAGAGCTTGTACAGCAAGATATGGACTCTCTTAAAGATAAGTAGCTTCCTGTTTATGTAACTAAAGAAGCATGTTAATAGATTTGTGCGGTTGTGTTGTAGAAAGAGGATATTGGCCACCAAGCAACATCCTCTCTCTTGATTCCTATGGTGCTAGGCTCTACAGTCTTAGCAACAGCAAACGTGCTTAGACTCGATACAGAGAAGTTTTGCAATTTCTCCATCCTTCTGCTTGGCCCCTGAAAATTACCTTACAATGGACATACTCTAGTATACGAGTATATTGCACTCTGGATGATTTCTTAGGGAAATTTATATGATCTGGGTGACAGGTAGGTCTATCATAGCTATGCATGGAATCTGCTGACAGAAATCCCTACTTGGTGGTTGATTATAATCAAGACACCACTGTTTGTTGGCTGTATTTACAAGAGTCAAAAATACCAAAAGATTTCATGGAAGTGCTGGAACTGATAAAATAAAAAGGACGCTAGGGCTTTTTAGAACTGTAATTACATCCTTTATTCATCAACAAATGTGTAATGGCAGGAAGCTTTTTTGCTACTGGGCAGTGCAAAAATGACACCCAGGTAATGCGAGTGTAGTTTTTTTTATACACATGAAAAAAATAGTCAGAAATGTTATGCTGTTTGAACGTAAAGATACTGTGGCTGATGTTCTCACAAATCACCAGACGTAAAAAAAATTATGTATGTCTAGTCATAAGGGGTGGATACATTTGAAATGGTGAATGGTGATTTCAACACATTGAGGAGTACATCCTAACACAAGAGGTGACAGATTCATTTTGTAAACAGCTGTGCAACATAGCAATGCAAGGGTTCAACTGGATCTGCTGTAGTGTACAAACAAGCTGGGCCAAATAGATACACAGAACGTCCCCTCATCGGCTCCCTCTGCCTCATGATGACTGGGTGTTGTGTGATGTCCTTAGGTTAGTTAGGTTTAAGTAGTTCTAACTTCTAGGGGACTGATGACCATAGATGTTAAGTCCCATAGTGCTCAGAGCCAGCCATCGGCTCCCATAAGCAGAACTCCACGTTTTCTTTGTTGCACTATCGAGTGTGATGTTGATTACAGTACATCAACCTGTACCGGTGTCTTTCCAACCCTTTTATCCATGGGAGCACTGTTGATTATCACATAGTGCTGGACGCCAGTGCTTTACAACAATTGTTTGAGAGTCTTGGCATAATGTAGCATCTTCCAGAAGCGCTGACTGGAGGACTTAAACGTCAAATAACTTCCGACAACTTATCAGAATCGAGACACCTAGCCAGTGTGAGTGTGGGCATACCATAATTTTTGCAGATGCTGTACACATATAAAAGACAACTGCACTGCTTGTATGGAATGTGCATAAGTTGCAGTGTAAAGTTACTGTGGGTTTTGTTCCTACATGTGCAAAAAAAGAGGCTTTATCCAGCCGTAATGGGGATATAGATTCATCACATCACTAGCTTTAAGAGTGTGAGAGGAATTTTACGTGGAAAATTATGTGCACCATAGATACTAATATTTCAACTAGAAATTAATTCCAGAACTACAGCCATCAAGAGAAGCCATTTCCCGTACATCACTCAGTGTCAGACTGCAGCAGCAATTGTAATATTTAATTGCAGTTACACTGATAAATATGTGCCTGGCTCCCTATATTCTTGTGAGTCAGGAGATGGTCGTAGAAAGCACAACAGCAAGTAAGCAGGTCTGGGCAGGAAACAGTATTGCAGTGGACGCCTTTGTTCTGGCCTGGGGCTGGCCCATCCTTTGTACACCAGTTAGGAGTATCCGAGAAAGCTTCTGGTCTGCCACGGCTTATGATGATTTGGCTCACAGCTCTCCCTGGATGGCTGAATAATGAACTAATACAAAATAGGACTGAGCCACCTTCAGGCCCCGTGTGTTGCAAGTATACTCCTTAGAGATTTGAGGAGATTCAATATGATGTGTGTTGGTGCTGGGAGTATTGATACCATTCGAATTCCTACCACTCAGGTCCTCCTGGGGTGACCTTCACAGCTGGCAGACCTCCCTCTGGCTGACACATGCTCCTGTGGCTGCAGCCATGGCCCACTTTTACGGTGGTAGTTTTCTCAAATCTCTGAGCACTCTGGACACCCGGAAGGTGAGTATGTGGGATGTAAGAGTGTCTTTAGCGACCTCTGACATCTAGCTGTAAATGGATCATGTTTCTCAACATACTTCAGTGGTATTCGTTGTTGTTACTATCATATGACGTGGTAGACCCTTTCCTGCCTCCTTCCTCACTCTGTATCAAAATTGACATTGATCTCACACAAATATCACTTAGAGGTGAGATCGATGTCAATTTTAATTGTTCCTGTATCCAGCAACATATGGCAACACTTATCTCTAAGCTTTTACATTTGGGGTTTAGCCCATTTTTCCTCGCATGTCTTCAGTTCTACAGTACTTTTAAAATAGAAAATAAATTCAGCAGACCTGTAGTAGTTGGGAACTCCATAACAATGACAGTATAAATCACATCGAAATTTGAAATTCTAGCTATCATTTCACACATCACTGCTTCCAACTGTGATGCCCAACAATAAATGGTTTGGATTATTTAATGAAATTTCTCGACAAAAATATAACATTATTGTTTATGCATGCAGACTAATGTGCAGCGTCGATCTTCTTTTATTTTGAGTACTTTTAAATTGTGTGTGTGTTTGAAGCAAATTGCTTAAATGCCTATATTAACGATTTATTTAATATTTTCTGTGGCACATCTGAAGCAACATTTGTTACATCTTCAAGATATGATATTCCACACCAGATTTAATAACTCCTGAAGAAGTTTGTGAAATGTTTTGCAAGAAAATGCGCCAGGAAGGCTGGGACAGTTTAGATTCCATGGCGGAATGAAAAAGCGCCACAGTTTTTCAGACACACCAAGCTAGTTGCTGTGTCATCTGAAAAGCAAACTACAGCTCTCTCTCCATCGTTCTCTTTGTATGCAATAATCTCTTTTTCCTTTTTATTGTATTACGAGTCAGCCTGCCATCAGTTCTGTGACATCATCAATTTGTGTGTGTGTGTGAAATAGCTACTGCATCTGACTTATAACCCTACATCACAATCACGTGACCAGAAATTAATTATTTATTGACTTCAGCATTACTTCTGGATCGATCCCCAGTCAGGTATTTGCTTTGGTGTCTCCTGCATGTGCTGGCACCTGACAGGTTGGTTCATGCATACAGACCATTTGAGATGGCAGACGACACTGGTGGAAATTGTACTTTGTGCCCAGGGATTATCTTGCTGCTACTTACAGCAGCCGGCATGGACAATGATGGTCCCAAGTCCCTCTGGCGCACCCTGGCTCTGGGCAGCCTGCGCAGGTGGCAAGAGAGGAGAAAGTTTATGAGATATGTTTAAGCAATCTGTGACAGTGTAAATATGTGTTTCCTTATGCAATAAGAGTAAAAAAGAGGCGCAATTGTTTAAATATTCCACACATTGGCCAAATGGTCAATAAACAGGGTCTTTTTCCTGTCAATTCCCAGGTGAGGTGGGGAGGGGGAGGGCTGGGGGTTTCCCAGAGGGCGAAGGGTTAATTAATTGATCGATATAATTAATCAGTCGATCAAGCTGATATCAAAAGTGTGGTTGTATTGGCGAGGGGAGTTCTGAGAGGGGTGGGGTAGAGGAGAAGGTGGAGGGAGAGGAGCGAGAGGGATGGGGGTTTCTTAGAAGGACAGATTATCCACAGGGGGTCATAATCCACTTGGTAGAACAATGGGTTAAGCAACTGCCAATCAAAAGAAAACAATGGATATACCCCTGAATGTATACTTGCCCCTGAAGTAGGCGACCTGCACTAACAAACTGTGCTGATCACAGCTTTGCCCTTACTATTAACATGTATAGCTGCTATAGGAATTCTGTGCATTGTGCTTCAATGACGGATGCAGTCCTCATAGTGTGGTAATAGTGATGCTTGTAAGCAGCCTGGCTGGTAGAACATGGGGTATTTATAGATTAGTTATACAAAAGCAACTTTTAATTGCGAAAATGGTAAATAAGTTACAGTAATGATTTACGGAACAATATTCAATGATCCTCTAACACACACTTTCTGATGTGAGCACCTTTATTATTCAGAGTTATATATATAACCACATATGCAGTGCACAACTTCACAAACTTTTTGGTGAACAAACATTAGACAAAGAAGACTCAAAGAGATTACAGTCGTCTCTACCAGTGTATCCAGCATGCTACATAAGTTCACAATTGAGCTTCGATTTATGTGTGTATCCACCACATCAGCATCCCCCCCCCCTTTCTTGGGAGAGCTGTAGATTGCCATATTTGCTAAATGTTCATAATGATTGGCATAAAAAAACCATTTCATAATATGACAATGTTGTGGAGCAAGAAGTACTTTAAATGCAAAACAATGCAGAATACAGGAAAAGATGAGCATATTATGAGAGTAAGATAATAGCAGATAAAAGCATAACGATCAAGGAACTGTTGACACAAGAAAACACACACTGAAACAAACAACATAGATACTTAAGTATTATATATCCTGCAGCCTGCAGGAAAGCACAGAAATTGTTTGTTCATAAATGGATTTGTCGATTAATTTTGGCATGAAAAACCAGGCACACCAGGAGTCCATGGAAACATATACTTCACTGGCCTGCCAGAGTCTGTCTGCCATTCTTCGGAGGTAGCCTGTGAAGGGAAAGAAATGTCGAAATACTGTCAAGGGATCCTATGGCTAGGGGCAGACAAAAACTCATGCTCAAGGGCAGGCTGTTCATCCTCAATACATGCCATTTTAAGGCAGTCAACCAATATTGTATCCCATTTTTCATTACTATCAATGCTGAAATTTTTTCTTTCTATCAATCACCTGAAAGGGATTCACATACTTGGTGGCAAGTGGTGGCCTGATCATATCGCCTTTGACCCAAACGAATTTACAAGTAAAGAGAGCCCTGTAGTAGAAAGCTGGCTTAGTGCCATGTTGGCTGGGATGTATATGCTGAAGACTAAGAATGTGAGTTTGGAAATGTTGCAAAAATTCGTAATATTCTCCAACTGTAAAAGTGAAGGAGGGGTAGGGGGAAAAAATTCATTAGGTATTCTCAAAGCCTCGCCATACACCAGCTGGGCGGAGAAACATCCCAAATCATCCTTGACAACAGTCCTTAGACTCTGCCTGGCATGACAGAGTAGCCTTTAAAGTGCGTTGAATGTGCTGTACCATCCCAGTACTGGCAGGGTGGTAGCTCATAGTTTCGAGACGCTTACATCCACACAAATTCAAGAGTTCCTCGAAGAGCTGGCAATCAAACTGCCTGCCTTTATCTGACGTTTTCAAATGGGGAATACCAAAATGGAAAAACCAAGAGGAAACAATAGTACACACAACTGAAACCGCTGAGGTCTGGGAAACAGGAACTGCCTCAGGTCACCTAGAGGATTGCCCCACCATAGTAACCAAGAAACGGAAGCACTCTGATGGGAGTAGGGTAACAACAATATCTACATGGAGGTGAGCAAATCTCGCTGATTGTGTAGCTAAAGTTTCTACACGGTCAGATATGTGTTGGGCTCTCTTACACTTCTGACATTGAAAGTAGCTTCATGCCCAATGATGACAATCTTTCTGCAACCCTGGCCCCACAACTTTATCTTATGTGAACTTTGTGGATGCCCTGACCTCTGGATGTGATAAACTGTGGAATGCATAGAAAACAGCATGATGCCAATCTATTGGGACATGTCACACCAGATGTGGAGTGCAGATGCCTGTAGTGGCACTTGCTCAAGGTGCATTCCAGTGGAAGCAGGGTTTGGTTGGCAATTCAGGAGAAAAGGGTCAGCCTCTTGCTCAGCAGCCACTGCTGTCCAGTCAATAACAGGTGGCTGTGCAGTTACTAGGTACGCAGTCACCTACCACATTCTGCTGTCCTGGAATGTGTTGGAGACCTGTAGAGAATTGCACAATACAGTCAGTTTGATATACCTGGTGGGATGAGTTGAGCTCAGTAACATGTTTGAAAACGGCAACCAGGGATTTGTGATCTGTGTAAATCTTGAACACTTGGCCCTCCAGTCCTGGTCTAAAGTGTTTAAGTGAATGGCCAAGAGTTCCCTATCAATAGCACTGCAACACTTCTGTTTCTCTGACAGGTTCTTAGAAAAATATGCAAAAGGCTGCCATGTGGACAAAACCATTTGCTGTAACACAGCGCCCACGGTGGTCTGACTTGCTTCTACCATCAAGGTGATGGGAGCCCCAGGAACAGGGTGAGCAAGCAGTGTGGCATCCGCTAAAGCTATTTCCAAAACCTCGTAAGCTTTAGTGGTCTCCAGATTCCATGGGACTATCCTGCTTTCTTGTCCTTAAGCAATTCATTAATAGGGCCTTGCGTTTTAGCTAAATGTGGTAAATGTTGGCAGAAGTATTTGAGCACTCCAAGAAATCGGTGGAGGCCTTTAAAGTTTATAGGAAGTGAAATCCACATGCTAACTACTACCTTACCTTAGATTGGGAGAAATGCCAGATTTTGTGATAATGTAACCAAGGAATTCAATCTGCTGTCTTCCAAAGCCACACTTGTCTGTATTTATCTTGATTCCATACTTCTCCAATCTTGATAGTACTCCACACAAATGTTTGATGTGTTCTTCCACTGTATGAGAAAATACCAGCATGTCGTCAGCATAACAGAAAATGAAAGGCAGCCCATGCAATGACTCATCCATGAAACGCTGCCAAGTTTGGGCCACATCTCGAAGGCCGAAAGGTATAACATTGTGTTGGAAAAGACGAAATGGCGTTGTCACAGCTGTCTTATGTTTGTCTCGATATGCCATCGGAATCTCTGCACAAGCCTTGGCGCAATCAGTGATACTAAGAAGCTAGAACCACTCAAGATATTGCTGAAGTCAGACACAAAAGGAACTTGGTATCTGTCAGGCATAGTGTGATGATTGAGATCCCTGTAATCCCCACAAATGCGCCATTATCCATTTTCCTTTTTCACCATTTGCCATGGCGATGCCCAAGCACTGTGCGATCTAGACACCGTCCCATCATCAAATGCATCTTTAGCAGTGTGTAATTTTTCAGGAGGTAAGTGCCTAGCCCTACTAGCCATTGATGTACCAGGAGTAGTGTGTATTTGGTGCGTAGTGGAGTGCCTCATTTTACACTGGGCCACAACAGGAGCTGTCAGTGCCGGGAACTCTCGCAGAAGCATACCGGGAACTCTCGCAGATGCAGATGACAGAGGTCTATCAGTGGCAAGTCCAAGTACAGGGGGCGCTAAGGAAGGGGAACTGGCTGGATCACGCAGGCGCCGTAGCTCCACGAACTTGTTCTCCAACTGCTGTTCCCATGTTACCACCTTCAGTTTCAAATCTGTGTTTCTTCACATAGTGGAACAACATTCTATACTTCCTTGGCATACAGATTTTTGCGCTAAGCGTTGCATATTCCACCTGTAATGCAGCAAACTCGGAATCGTCACGCGACAGCGGCGGCGTCTTCTCGTGCAGCACACATGCATGCTCTTCGCATTCAGGTGTATGGAGGCGGTAACAACTCATGCGCCGCGGTAGGCGCGGACGACCCGAAAATCTTCACGCAGCCGAAATCGGTGGCATCGCACAGTACGTGGCCCGGGGCGGTCGCCAGCTTAGAAACCGCATATATAGCCATCAGGCAGCGATGTACCAAATCAAGTGCCAAAGAAAAGTGCTTGAGAAAGTCTGCTCGTAATATTGAGCCTGAAGCAACAACAACTATAAACATCCGCGTAAGACAAGACTCGTTGTCAAATGTCAACTTTAAAATATTTTTGCCAAATGTGGGAATGTCGAATCATTTGCCGCCGTCAAAATCGGAACTTTCTCTCGTGGAACAACACTAATCTCCGAGCTAGAATCCACAAGAAAATGAATCCCCGGCGTTCTGTCAGTAATGAATAATACTGCAGATCGGTCTACTGCCAACACGTTAGCATTCAGTGTATGAGGTGGATGCTGTGAGCAATCCGGACGAGCGCGTGCGCCTACTGGCTCTCGTCGACAGCATTTGGATAGTTGCAAGGACGGGAGCACTGTCTTTCAGCTTTTCAAAAACGCCTTTGCTACCAACAACAAGAATTACGAAGTGCGGTGGAGTCACGAGCGTTGCTACTGTTGCTATCCTTTCTTGCAAGCTGTGCATTCAGCCAATTACTTGAGCAGTTTGTTCATCGGTGGTTCTAGAGCCGCGGCATTGGCTGACCACTGTGAAATACAGGGATCGGGTGCAGATGACAGTGCTAGCATGCGCGGTTCGGGGCCGCTGTCCATAGCCGTGCTCATCACAGCACAAGAACTATTAATTCAACAAGCAATTGCCACAGCATCAGCTTTGCGCGCGATTTAATCCAGAGAGAGGTCAGAGAAAGCAGAGAGGATTGCCGGTACATTTTAAGGCAACTTGCGGAGCGAGAATAGCTTTAATGACTGTTCCGACAACAGTTTGTTTCCCTCCAACACGTGCAATGAACGCAGCACTTGGGATGGATAAACACTAACACAAACGCTACTTCTACAATACGCTGCAACCGCGTCTCTGCCGGTCAAAGGAAACACTGCAGCACAGTTTCTCTGAAGAACGCATACAATTAGGTCAAAATATCGTCCAGTAGTTCAGTAACACTCAGATTCAGCTGAGAAATAATCAAAGTAAATCTGTCAGTATCCGAAGCAAAGCTATGCAGCCTGAAAATGGCTTCCACTTGCGTAAGCTAAAGTTGTGCTCGTGTGGGCCAGAAGGGCGGAATTTTAATGTTTGAAAACCTGTTACCATAGTCGACGTATGCAGGAGCAGCAGACGCCTGTACAACTGTACAACACCTGAAGCAGATGGAAAAAAAAAAAAAAAAAAAAAAAAAAAAAAAAAAAAAAGGTTCATATGGGACGTAACTTCTGAGGTCATCATTCCCATAGAAGTTAGAACTACTTAAACCTAACTAACCTAAGAACATCACACACATCCATGTCCGAGGCAGGATTCGAACCTGCGACCGTAGTGGTCGCGCGGTTCCAGACTATAGCGCCCAGAATCGCTCGGTCACTCCGCCCAGCGGATGGCAAAACTTATCTTCCTTCTTCTCGTCGGCGAGATTCATTTGTGAATGGAGTGCAGCAACACAGAGAAAATGAGAAAAATCCGTTCAGTACGGGGCCACCACTTTGGGGAACAATATTCAATGATCGTCTAACGCACACTTTCTGATATGAGCACCTTTATTACCTTTATTATTCACAATTATATATATAACCACATATGCAGAGCACAACTTCACAAACTTTTTGGTGAACAAACGTTAGACAAAAAAAGAACCAAAGAGATTACAATCGTCCATAACGATGCATCCAGCATGCAAGTTCACAATCGATCTTCGATTTATGTGTGCATCCGCCACAACGTTTAATACAGCATTGAACACAGTATATCTTCAAGTTTTATTTACAGATGTTCAGTGTGGCTACCTCCTGTAACACAGTAAATTTCCCATCTGTAATCAGTTTCCTGCCAAATCCTATACAGCAAGTCTTGCTGTATGGTGGCAACAGCTTGTGTTTTTCATTGTCGGAGCTCGTCGATGTTTCCTGGAAGCAGAGGAGCAAACACTCTGCCTTTAACGTAACCCTATACACAGCTGTCCATTGGAGTTAAATGAGGTGATTGTGGTGGCCAGGATATTATTCCACCACGTCCAATCCAAGTCATCACATTCCTACGGAGATAAGCGACAACTTCACAATGCACAGCCAGTTTTGATGAAACGACTGTACTAATAATTAACAGTTATTCTTTGAGGTAGTGCCGACATTTAGTCCTGAATTGTCTCTGAAATGTAGCAGCGGATTTGTAATCATGAAACTGTAAACAACAGTGTGCACGCACTGCATCATTATACGACTCCATGATGAATGTTGGAAATACTCATTTGCCTGTGTGACCTAGCGGGAACGTCGGGGACTAACAGTGTCAGGCGTTAATAAAACCTGAAGATGTACTGCATTCAGTGCTGTATCAACTATTTCTAGAAGTTGTTTAACCTTTTCTTAATTAAACTTTACTTTTGTATAAGTAATTTATAAACATTCACCACAAGGAAAGCTATCTGCTGCTGCCGCTGCTGTCATTTGTTAGTCTCTTCCCTGTTTCACTTCTTCTCGATACCGCTCACATGGGCGATGGGAAACTTGTATCAACGACCGTGGCTAAACCACCTTCCAGAAGATGCAGCGCAGGCTACTCCTTCCTCAGTGGCACTTCATTCGTAGAAATTATTGTATTTTCCAGTACAATACAAAAGTTCGACAAGGAAGGACTAGATTCTACTGTACAAATCAAAGTAACACAGCTCCTGTAACGTCAACCATGTCCTGAAAATTGTTCTTTCAGAAAGATGCTCCATTCACAATCTATTCTCATACGTAAATTGAAACCAATTTAACAGCCAAACCGCACAAGTACATACATCGATCCTCGTGAATTTCATCTAATTCTTCCTACTCTGATAATCATTTACTTCGTTTCTAAATATCGCTATGGTACATTCAAGGTCAGCGTATAAAATGTAGCACAATATTTTCACAGTTAATTTTTTAAAGGAGGACTTTTCTGTCAGTTTCACATGGTTGTATGAACGTTCCATGCATTGTACTCAAGTGAAGGGACATTTTGCAGAACACCTGAAGCATTAGAGCCACCATCTTAATTTTTCTCTATATTTCTTAAATTCAGTCTCGAAACTTTTTGAAATGATAAGATACAAAACAGAAATCACAGTGATCAGAAGTTAAAATCATTAACTTCGATCTTCTACAGAGTTCTTGCTACTATTCAGTGACATTCAAGTTTGAAACAGCGAATTGGAGACTTTTATACTCACTGTCTGCTTCTAGCCCGAGTTCCAATCTCTTATCACGAATTTCTTGTCGCCTTCGCTGGTAACAGAGGGCTTCCTTTAAGCCACTCAAAACTGTCTCTGTCACTTTCCTGCAAATGGTTTGCTTCGTAGAGTGATTCGTGTGCAATCTTTAATGACTACGCGCATGTTTCTTGAGTGTCTTCTCTGAGACTAGTCTAATTTTTTATGATGGGCGTACCATCAACTAATTACGTCGAATGTGGAACTGTGTGACAATTTATTACCACTTACCTCCCGCCTTGTTTCTAATCTGAAGTGACCTGTTGTTAACCTCACTTTCTACTACAAGTGATATGGCAGATAACCGATATACAGTGGACGAAGCTTTTTCTCTCATATTGCGTAGTGACTTGTAGATGAAAGGGAAATTGTAGTTGCTTCTACATCAGATACACGTGCTATTCCAGCTGTTCTATTGACATCCCCAAACTTGGGTTTACGCACAGGCACCGACAATATCAAAAACATGTGTGATTTGTGTAAATATTTTCCCTAATAAATATATAGTATAAAGTCCAATAATTGTGATAACACTACGAGTATGAAAGCAGGACAGAGTAGTGCCGCGGGGAGTGCGAAAAATGCGCTGTACAGCGGGCACGACTGGCGCTCGTTCACAGCGCCCAACGCAACAATCACGGCGCCGGCGTGAAATGCTTAATGAACGTAAATACCAGACAGGCATGTAAGCATGAAGAAATTTAATAACCTCTGTATGCTAGAAGCCAATAAAAAATTAATAATCTTCGACCGATGTGTTGTTATCTTTGTATTTAACAATCCATGGACTATCAGTGGGTAAAATAAGTTAGTTGCTGAGGGATAGTTTGCAGAGAGAAGTTGTGTATGGCTATTTGTGGCCAAAGTTAGAGATTATGTCTACATAACAATGCTCAAAACTATCTTGTTATAATTGTGAACAACGAAGAAAAAGTGTTATATAAATTTTGTATAATGATTTCAAGAACACTTCAACAAAATGAAAACTGAAACGTGCTCATTGTTTTGATTAAAATTTATACAACAAGCTCGAACCCGTGAATTCCTGCAAATTCAAGTATTTTGTCAATATTCTACAGGAAAGCAAGAAAGAATACCCCTACACATAAAGCACGAGACACAACGAAGAAAAATTTTACAAGCTATGTACCAGTTATTTTGATGGATCATTTCAGAACTTTCCACCCAGTTTGCAGAGTGTGCAATTACGAAGGATGAATTATATGGCTTAAAAGTCAGCTGAGGCATAATTTAAATAATTAATTCCAGTCGGTAATTATGCGATGGGAAAGGGTGGGGGTTGGGGGGGGGGGGGGGGGGGGCTAAGACCTACAAGCAGTAACAGTCATCGACTTGTGTTGTTGACTGTGAGCAGCCACTAAGAGGAAGATTATCAATTTTTTGTGCCTCACAATAGTGGCTCAATGTTAGAATGGCATTGGTGTTGGATGCCACTTTGTCTCTACGGCGCATTTTTCGCGCTCCCCGCGGCACTACACATACTGGCAAACCATCTTACCGCCAAGCTTGAAATGACTCTTCAAGATATGTTGCCACATTGTTTCTTTCAAGACTGGAGACACAGTGCGCATCACTGAACTGCAGTAATGAGCAGGTTTACTTTTACTTCCACTAAAACAGTTGCTTGTACATAGTGATTTCTCGACTAGTTTTGAGGAAGTGGTTTCCGATTTAAAAACCACAAACTATGTTCGTTATGTGGGTAGTGAACAGCTTTTGAATTATTTGTGTTATTATTTTGTTAAAACCAGTTCTAGTGCAGAAACCACCTACAAGATACATAATTCCTGCTAATGCCAGTCAATGGTAATTGCAGAACAGTCATATCACTGCTAAACACTAAATAGTTTGTGTTTGATAGTGAAAGGTGTATTTCAATTGGATATACTCATGCCAAAGTAATTAATGTAACCTGTACAGCAATATCTCAAGAGATACACAGTCCTTCTCAGTGAATTGAAGAAAAGAAAAACGGTCATTCCTCTTGGGACCTGTGGAAGGTACATTAGCTTATTTGTTTTAGTTGTAAATATTTTTCATGTATTATTGAGTTTCTGAGATGTTCTACATCCTGGAGGACCTCCTCACTACGGATCAATTGGAATGGAAGTAAATCTAATCTAAGTCCTAATGCTGTGCAAATGCTTGCAGGTGCAGAATATTTAGTAAGGAGGCAGGTAATCAATATTTATTGACACTGTCATCTTGGTTACAGGCCACATGTTCATTTTATGACTATTTCCATCAATGCTCTTTCCTCGCCAGTTTTTGTTGATTGTAACACTGAACATCAACAAAAATGAAACAAGATCAATGGAGCGTAGTCATATTAAATCAGGCAATGCCAAGAGAATTGGATTAGGAAATTGTACACTAAAAGTATTAGATGGGCTTAATGTTTGGACAGGAAAGTAACAATAGCTGTCAAGCTATAACTAGGAAAAATTCTGAAGAAGATAAATATTTTAACACCTCGTAATAGTATTTTCTGAAAGAACCTGTCTGGATTAAATCTTAGTATGGAAGTGAAACGTGGATGATAAATGGTGCAGACCAGAAGAGAATAAAAGTTTTTCGAATGTGGTGTTATAGAAGAATGCTAATGATTATATGGATGCGTAGGGTAGCTAATGATGGGGTATTGAATTGAACTGGGGAGAAAATGAACTTACAGTGCAACTTGAATAAAGAATGGATTGGGGGATAGGACATTTCCTGAGACGTCATATAATAATAACTTTGGTGCTGAAAGGGAATGAGGGAGGTAAAAATTATAGAGGGAAACCAAGGTTTGACTACTGTAATCAGGTGAATTTAGGTTGCTGTAGTTACACAGAGATGGAGAGACTTTCACAGGATAGACTAGCAAGGAGAACTGCATGAAACTAGTTTTTGAACTATGAAAGAAGAGAGGACCACAACAACAACATCAATAACTACAGTAAAGAGTGCACTGAGCAAACTCCACCCAGCGACAAGAGTAATGCCAGCAAGGGAAACTGAACCAACTCTTTGTTCTTTGAGTAGAGTACCTACCAAAGTGAGTAACTAACAATGTTTAAATGAGGCATAATGCACTCTAATTTTAAAATGCTGTTGCAAGAGTAAGGATGGAAGCTTAAATGTTTAGCACCTCACTGATAACCTTGTCACTAGAGACGGAGCACACACTCAGATGGGACAGGGATGTGAGAATAATTCAGCAGCGCCCTGTTTGAAGAAATCCTGTTTGAAGAAACCATTCTTTTATTTGACTGAAGTAATTTACAGAAATGACATAAAACCTAAATCTGACGATGGTGCCAAGTAAAATTTTATTAGGACTTCCTCCATCTCATAACTTTGAATAGATTTGGTGCCACATATGACAGGCTGCTGACATTTCAGTCACACAGCTAGTCTGGATATCTTGTAATTGCAGTCTTGCATACTCTGTTGCCCAAAGGCTGAATGGAGAGTTCTGCAGAACAGCTCATCCTCTCAGTGTGAAACCTCTCTAGGACTTGCAGGGCTTCCACGAATTGATGGAGCACATCTATCAGCAGTACATCAGAAGTTTTGGGCATTCTTCAGTGCCCATTTTTGCTCTCGGTGTGATACTTTGTGATCTGTCACTGAGATAGTGTTGAAAACAATAAAATTTTATTTTTGTAATGTTTGAACATGTTGATTAATGACACTTGGAAAGTCTACTTGGATTTGTTTGTATGGCTTTTTAAAGAAGGTGTGCTTGTATGTTTCATTCAAATTAGTAAACTGAAATGATTTGCCATTGCAAAATTATTTCTGTATCTCCAGCATGCTGAGAGTTGGAATGGAAGCACAATTTTTGAGATAGGCTAGTAATAACTCTTATGAAAACTGTCTTGAGTTGCACAGAAAGAGCATTTATTTATTGATGACCAGTTTCCAACTGTTTGTCTATTATCAAATCAGGCATAAGTGTAAGTCTTGTATTACATCATGTAGCAGAGATGCTGAGTCACAGATAGGCACAACAAAAAGACTCTCACAATTATAGCTTTCCGCCATTAAGGCTGTCTTCAACAATAGACACACACACACACACACACACACACACACACACACACACACACACGTAAATGCAACTCACACAAACAACTGTAGTCTCTACAACTGAAACCACACTGTCATTCCATCCTGGATTTTCCATTGTTTGATTTTTGCATTGCACCAGTCATACAAGCAGAAAACTGGTCATGAAATCACTAACTGTGTAGTTTGCAGAATGAGGAGGATGGGAAACAGTTTACACATTAACTGCTAGGGACATTGCCTATTGTGCTGCATTTATCAGTCCATGGGAACAGGCAGCTCATAATAGTGGTGTCTTCCACAGATTTATTGACGATCTGTCCAAAATGTTGTCACCTATATGAATGCCATAGAAGTCAAACATGGAGTAAATTTCATGAGGAAGGTTTTTCATAGATACTATATGTCTGAACAAAGATGTGTTAATTACAGCAAGGGATGCAGCTGATACTGAACTTCAGGAATCTGTCATGGTTGCTATCCCAAAAGCATAATGTGTATTGTCATCTGAACATTATATGACTGTGAAGGCTGCAAATGTGCCAAGTCTTTCTGGTGTAGCAACAACTCAACTGTAAAGTCTCTCCAACACTGCAAATTTATGAACTATTAAAGCTCTCTCTCCATCATATGAACTGTTAAGTCTCATGGTAAGTGTGTATGATACAACTTCTACACAATGCTAATATACATTTGGTGATTTGTTAACCTGGGGGAATAAATCATCATCATTAAAAAAACATTGTCATTCTCTTTTTTTACATCAACCCTATTCATCACTCTGCAATACTTCCCAAGTAACTGTTTTTATATGCTTTAAATTCAGCATGTATTTCTCACAATCCAATCGGAGCATTAATAAACTTAGTGATGCCTTCTGTACTTTCCACTTATATGGAATTTCTGTTTGTAGGAGTCATACTAGCAGATTTAGGTATACCGTGCATGCATATACCTGTCTTCTTCTTCTTCTTCCTTAGCACTTGTCCTGCATGCTGGCGGGGTCTGCTGTTTTGGCTCGTTGTCACCACTTCTTGCGATCTTGTGCCTGATCAGGGTGAAGGCCTGAGATCTTGTGGTCTTCATGCAGGGTGTCAAGCCTTCGCTCCCTCAGTCATCCTGCTGGCCATTTCCCATTTACATTTAGGCTGAAACTAGTCCTTGCCACTGTTGTCTCATCTGCTCTAAGGACATGCCTGTACCAACGTAGGTCGCTTTCTTTCATTTTGTCTACTGTTGGTGCAACACCGTACGGCTTGTGAACTTCATTATTTGCATATACCTATACATATCTTTAACTGCTCATCCTCATCGTGAACTTCATGTTGCAATAGATACTTGACAATGTCATTGTGGATTGGTTTAACATACCTTTGCCACAGATTGAGTCTCTCCATTGTGATCCGTATAGCCTTGTACAGACCATGCAGGTCTGTGACATTGTGTTAGGTCTCGAGATCTTAACTTCATCATATCACCCCCTAAACTTGTCGATGGTGGATATGACGTTACTGCCAATGTCTTGTGGAAATTGACTGTTCTCAGTCGTCATGCAATCCACCAGCTTGCTGCACACCTGATGCCAAACCATATCACTGAACTACACCATTGTACCCCTGTTGGCATTCTCTAGTTCCACTAACTTTAAAGTCTGTGTCAGGTGCAAAGCCAACATTAACAAGCTTCGGTCCATCAGCGGTCAGTTAATAAATAGTGTTGACCAACAGCACTCTTTGATGACTTAGTTGAGGCTTGACAAGTGGTGCCGACATTGGATTTAGTAGAAAGTTGAAGACTGGAAACAATTCCATGTCCTAATCCGATATATCAGGTGTTTCATCAGGAAGTTTGTCTGTTTGTTGACTTAGTGCTGGTGAAGGATATAGCAGAAACTTGAAGTCTAGATACAGTTCTCCACGCTAACATGATTACCACTCCGGCATGTCGGCAGCTGACCCACGAGCTTGCCTGCGTATTGACTTGATTTCCGCTGCTCAAATGTACTTGATCTTCACACCAACGCATTGGTGGCTGCATCAAGGAGTGTACCTGCTGCTGCTTATCAAATGTATCAGGCACTGCATCATCTACATCGTGGAGATGTTGAACTGAGAGAGAAATGCAAGACAACTGTGAAAAGACACTACATACACATAGTGAATTATAAACACTGAGAGAAATGAATGGTTTAATACTTACGAGTGAGTATGTGAGTCAGTTTCTTCTGTCTGGAGGTGGTAGATGACACTTCATGATAATGCAGAGTAAAGGGCACAAGTGATGGCTTTGCTTGATGGTTACTAAGCCTCCACTGAGGGTGAGTGTGAGGAGATACACAATCACAGTACCATGGGGATTGGAACAATTACTTTGGACTGTTTTCAGGTCCCCAGGACAGCCATCTTGGATTCTGATGTCACTAAAGATGTCATGGATTCTAAACCTAGAACCATACACCATGATGTTATGGAAGAACCATTACCCTGTTCAGTGGTTTACTATGTTGAAATGTCAGATGAGAATAACGCGTTAGAAATTCAAAGCAAAGACTACATTTGCAACAGGTACTAAGCCTGGGAGCTACAGGTGATTAGTTGATAGAAAACTGCTTGAAATCTTAGATGTCCTGTGTACAATGGAAGACACTTATAATTTACATGAGGAATCACTTTAAAAATGAAGTGCCAGCCCAGACGTTAGATCACATTCTGTTTACAGGAAGGATGATTGGAAGTTAATGTTCCACCCGAATCAATATCAAATTCCCATTACATCAAGGCATGCCTACAGTAAAAATTGGTGTTAGTTAAAAAAGTTATATTGCCACCCACCAAAAGAGTGTGTGGGTCACTATGGTACAGGTAACAGAATCCTACAGTTAGTTGGGAACCTATTCCAACCTGAATCCGTCCCTTGGGCCCCCTGTTTCAATCTAATACTACGAATGCTAGTACCGTATTATACCAACTGAGACAAAGCAACCCACGTGTCTGTTTCAACTACAATAGCACATCTTCTAGTACAAACACCCTTACAATTCATCAGAAATTAGAAGTGTGATGTACGGTTTCTGGTATGCAAAGTGTGTTGTATTAAAGACTTTGATGCTGTCTTCCTTTAATATATTCTTGATGGATAGTGAGCCTGCATACAATACATAGTGGAGACCATCTTCGTACACTGCCAGTCAGTCCCTTTTCTATTCCACTCACACCCTGCGTGATCAAAAGTATCCGGACACCCCCAAAAACATACATTTTCATATTAGGTGGATTATGCTGCCACCTACTCCATATCAGTGACATAGTGAGAGAGCAGAACAGGGCACTCTGCAGAACTCTTGGACTTTGAACATAGTCAGGTGATTGGGTGTCACTTGTGTCATACATCTGTATGTGAGATTTCCACACTCCTGAACATCCCTAGATCCACTGTTTCTGATGTGATAGTGAAGTGGAAACATGAAGGAACACATACGGCACAATAGCGTACAAGCCGACCTCAGCTGTTGACTGACAGAGACCACCAACAGTTGAAGAGGGTCGCAATGTGCAATAGGCAAGACATCTATCCAAAACATCACACAGGAATTCCAAACTGCATCAGGATCCATTGCAAGTACTATGACAGTTAGGTGTGAGGTGAGAAAACTTGGATTTCAGGGTCGAGCGGCTGCTCATAAGCCAAACAATGCCTTGCTTGCGGTAAGGAGCTTAAACATTGTACAATTGAACAGTAGAAAAACAGGAAAAACATTGTGAGGAGTGACGAATAACGGTACACAATGTGGCGATCCGATGGGAGGGTGTGGGTATGGCGAATGGCTGGTGAACATCATCTACCAGCAGTAAAATTCAGAGGTGGTGGTGTTATGATGTGGTCATCTTTTTCATGGAGGGGGCTTGCACCCCTTGTTGTTTTGCATGGCACTATCACAGCACAGGCCTGCATTGATGTTATAAGTGTCTTCTTGATTCCCACTATTGAAGAAGAACAATTCAGGGATGGCAATTGCAGCTTTAAACACGATCAAGCACCTGTTCATAATGCATGGCCTGCGGCAAAGTGGTTACACGACAATAACATTCCTGTAATGGACTGGCCTGCACAGAGTCCTGACCTCAAACCTATAGAACACCTTTGGGATGTTTTGGGATGCCGACGCCGACTTTGTGCCTGGCCTCACCGACCGACATCGATACCTCTCCTCAGTGCAGCACTCCATGTAGAATGGGCTGCCATTCCCCAAGAAACTTTCCAGCAGCTGATTCAATGTGTGCCTGAGAGAGTGGAAGCTGTTTTCAAGGCTATGGGTGGGCCAACACCATACTGAGTTCCAGCATAACCAATGGAGGGTGCCACGAACTTGTAAGTCATTTTCAGCCAGGTGTCTGGAAACTTTTGATCACATAGTGTATATGGAGCGATGGGAGAAGTAGTACGTGCCTCTGGTAGGTAACTTTAAGCATTCAAATGTGGTGAAGCTGTGGGACTTAGTACTCTACTATATGGATTGCTAAGGAGAGGCTACCTATGGTGGAAATACCTTAACTGCTCTTCTATTACATTGTCATATGAACCACGAGGTATGTCCACAAAGTAAGTTCCATTTCTTTATATAAAACAAACGTGTACAGATACAGAAAAAATATTTATTGTACAAAAATCTACAACTATTAAACTACTTTTCTACATAGCTTCTGAAATTTTGTAGGCACTTGTCATAGCGTGGCACAAGTTTTTGTACACCTTCTTCATAGAAGGTTGCTGCCTGTGTATTCAAACATGTGGTAACATGTTCTTTCAACTCGTCATCTTCGTTGAAGTGTTGACCACCAAGGACAGATTTTAGGTGTAAGAAGAGATGAAAGTCGCTAGGAGCGAGGTCCAGGCTGTACAGAGGATGATCAAACGCATTCCATTGAAATTCCCGTAAGAGTTGTTTGGTCACGTTCGCCGTTTGAGGTTGGGCATTATCGTGGAAAAAAACAACACCTTTTGACAGTAATTCTCAGCACTTGTTCTGGCTTGCATGGCACAATTTCTTAATGATCTCACAGTAACCATGTGCATTGATTGTTTGGCCTCGTGGTATGAAATCAATCAGCAAAATGCCTTTTCTGTCCCAAAAAGCGGTGCACATGACTTTTTGAGGTGTCAAGATTTGCTTAGGCTTAACCTTCATTGTGGATGAAGTGTGCCTCCATTCTGTTGATTGCTGTTTTGTTTCAGGGGTGTCGTATGATACCCAATTTTCATCCCCCGTGACTATCCGAGAGAGAAAACCTTTGCCTTCTTCATTGTAGTGAGTCAAAAACTGAAGTGCTCTGCCCATTCGTTGTTTTGTGTGTTGTTCAGTAAGAATTTTGGGTACCCAATGTCAGCAAAGTTTTCAAAATTTCAGTTTTTTGGTAACAACTTCATGAATTAGTGAGCGTGAAATTTCAGAACTTCCATAGCAAGGGCACTAGGTGTAAACTTAGGGTTGTGCTTAATCTTCTCTTCAATTGTGTGAACCAGTTCATCAGTAATCACAGACGGTTGTCAACTTTGTTCTTCATCGTGCACTTGACCATGTCCTTCATTGAACAGTCCAACCTATCTTCTAACCATAGATCACTCATAGCATTTTGTCTGTAAACCTCACAGATTTGCTGATGAATTTCCTTTGGTTTAACTTTCTTTGCATTTAGAAAATGAATCACAGATCTGATTTCACACGCAGCGACGTTTTAAATTACGGCTGACATTTTAAAGAAGCACTACAAAGCACACGTCAGCAAGCAGAAATCTGAAAATAGCATACACGTCTTCTCCTTGAGTCAGAGTAACTGCCATGCATGCTCGGTACTGCAATCATAGTGCTACTGTGGATAGAAATAGAAACGGAACTTACTTTGTAGACGCCCCTCGTATTCTAGCACATTTGCCTGAGCTGAGCCAGTATTCCAGAACTTGGATCTTGACATCACAGAACTTTTCCCGGTATCTCAAGTCTGGATCAATATGCCAGAATTCTATACTGCTATAAACAGCCGATATGTCTGAGCTGGATTGCGATGGCATAGAGCCAGTGCCAGTGTTCCAAGTCTTGGATTCTCACTGCTAGTTGACCCCTTTTGCTGTCCCATCTACAAAAGTAGCTTTAAGTGTTCAATAATTGTGGTGAGTCGTGCAGCTTGTACTCTGCAATATGGATCTCTGTGGGAAGAGACAGTCTATGGTGGTCATGTGTTAAATGCTCTTCAATTCTGTTGTCAAGTATTTTTTTGGACACAGAGTTAGCATTCCTGACTTTTGGTCAGTGTTAAATACATGATGTGCTGTGGTATGGTGACTGCTTTTTGTACTGAAATGTCATGAATAAAAAAGGGAACAGACTATTACTCTTGTAAGACACCACAGTTTCATTATGTATGTTTACCATCACGTACAATCATTTTATAAGGGATGATGTGAATGTATCACGATTTCCAAACTGTAATCTGATATGAATTTCACAAACAGTTATTGTTAACACCTGTGTTCCAGATATAATCAATGTTATATTTGATGTCCAAGGTAGTAATTTCACCCTCTTAAACTTTGCAATTGTATTGCATAGGATTTGCTAGCAGGATGTATGTTTAAGGACTGTTGGATAGTGTTAAATCACCATGAGTATTCTCGTATTGTGTGTTTTGCATTTCCACCTTGTGTGCATACATCTGATTCTCAAGAAAGACGAAAAAATGGACAACTAGTTCGAAAAAATTCACTGCTCATCAGATATTCAAATGAAACATTCAATTTCCAAGTTGTGGCCGTTTTGGGTATGTGGTAGAAATGTGAATACTTTACAGTTCAATAGATAGTACTACTACATGTCAGAACTACACCTGGTCTATGAGTCCGAAATTATAGTAGAAATGTAAAACGTGCTGTGTGAAGTATCGAGTTGATTCATACAACCAAAAATCTGTATCACTAGTGCTACTCAGCTGTTCAGTTTTGGAGAATGTGTTATGCGCTTTCTGGAGACGGAAAAACAATAACATGTATTGCTTCCCTTTCAATCTATCAAGAGCTGGGTTAATACATGTAAGACAGATTTGTGATATTGAAAAGAGGTGGCACAACAGATCAAAATTTAGTGTTGAATTCTAAGACGTTACAACATGAGCTATATATGGAATGTTTATGCAGGAATTTTGAATGAATTCATGAGTTCCTTGCAAATACCACATATTCTTGAAGGTGGGGGACTCACTCTGCTCATTCACAACTCTGGATAAAGTAACTTTTGACATACTATTCATTGATTTCACTATGAAATTGATGTGAAAATACAGTGACTTGCTGCGTGTATGATGCCTGCTGCCATTTAGAAATCCTTTGGAGCAGCTGATGTTAAGTATGCACCACAAAAGTTCTGTGACATGACGGCAAATTCAGATGGCTGTGTCATCTACATGTGCACTGGCCATGAATCAGACGCGACGCTACTTGGTATCTACAGATTTCACATGTCCTTCCCATTAGCCTCTGCTTGCATTCTCAAGGCATGGCATTTATACTCCTTCCATCAGATGGAGGTGGCAATCTGTGCTGTGTCGCTGGTTACATTCATTTACCATCAGGTAGCGCTGCGCTCTGTTGGTGGTAGCAATTCCGTTTTTAATCTTGCAAATGTTACGTAGAAGTATGGTGTAGACCATTACGCTTGTAGAAAATGTCATACTTCCCCATCATATGTATTTGTTAACATTTTGATGGGTACAGTTCAACTTGTAAATATGTACAAGTGTTTTTTCATTCTCTAATGTCGATGCTACATGGCTTCCACATATAAATTCATGTGTTTGAATTCTCTCTGATGTTGTTTATGTTATTGTTGGTAAAGAGTTAACAGTTCACTCCACACACAATTTATTTTTGTGGTGAATTTTACAAGTACTTTACCCAAATCTCCCTGTCCCCGGCTTCAGAGCCTCCCCACAAGTGTCCGCCGCCAGAAGGACCGATGTGCATCCCTTAATTTTAAGTTTCCATCATATGTGTGTGTGGATTACAGAATATCGGTACTTCTAACTAGGTGTCCCAGCATTACTCTTTCTTTCTATACTGAGTAGACTTGACTGGAGCAATTCTACAGTGCTTCTCAATAGTAACCACAGCAGCAATTCACTACCGAGTAGACTTGGCTGGAGCAACTCTCTAGTGCACCTCAATCCCAACATTCAATCTCATGCCCACTGCTGTTACCCCTTACTTATCACTTGAGTTAAAGTACAAGTTTTTTTTCATGTTTCCCATTATTTTAACGCAGGAACCTCATGATGTATGCAACATGGCGAGCCCTGCAGCCCTGTCTTTCGACGTTGGCGGTGGCATGGCTCTCAGTGTACTTGGATGGACTTCTCAATCATGAACTTTTCAGTTGTAGAAAGTGGACTACTTCATAGTCTGATATTCGTTTTTTGAACATAGATGAATTGTTACTATCCTACTCCCTGCACTTCTTTTAAACATAGCACATGTGGAGTTAAACTTAGGACAACGTGTGTGGTCGCAGCAACAGCCTCCAGTTTGCTCAAGGTAGCTGAATCAACAGTATGCATGTGACGTTTCTGTGCAAGAAACTGTCACCAGTGCGACTCCAGGGGGAGTTAGAGAAATTGGAGTTGGCAGAAGCAATATGCATGAATTCTATAAGTAACCATACACTTCTGAATGAGAGCCTTTTGCTCTGGGTGTGGTGTAAAAGATATAAAGTGGAAAGAACCAAACTTAGAGTTAGGAGAAGCAGTGACCACACACCTCCAAGTGAACAGTGGTTAGAATGCAGGGCTTGACCTACACACACACACACACACACACACACACACACACACATTGTCTCATACGACGTAGTGCCAGTATTCCGGGACCTGGATGTTGATGTCATAGAGCCTGTCCCAGTATTCAGTCTTGGATTTCCTCCTCCAGTATTCAAGGTCAGCCATCTTGCATTCTGATGTCATAGCAAGACTACAGCAGTATTCCAAGTTTTGGGTACTGACGTCGTACTAACTGTACCAGAATTCCAGGTTGGCCACGTTTTACGCAACTTGGCCACCTTGTGACAGCCATATTTTATCCGGGACAGCCATCTTGCATTCTGATGTCATAGGATGACTGTGTTGTCCATGTCTTGGGTTGTGACATCAGACCAAGACTGCACCAGAATTCCAGGTTGGCCATCTTGCATTCTGACATCGTAGGAAGAGTGCGCCAATATTCCAAGTCTCAGATTCCCTGTCCCTGTATTCCAAGTCAACCTGCATGGCAATGCACCATTTTGAATTTCCTGCCAATTTATACTTGGGACAACAACAATCTTTTTTACACAGAAGCCCAACTGGGCTATTTTTTTAATTCCCCACCAAAATCAAATTTGGTTTCCTGACATTTTATAAATAGGGCAATTGGCCTTTGTCAAACAGGGGTGGGGATGAGGAACACTCATGATGTCACTGATCACATCATCAGTGACACACACAGAGCTTGAAGTGGTCCAACATATCTACTTACATCCACAAAAGAATCCCTAACATACATTGAGGTGACCTAAGTCATGGGATACCTTATAATATCATGTCGGACCTCCTTTTGCCAAGCATAGAGCAACAATTTGATGTGGTATGGACTCAACAGATCACTGAAAGTCCCCTGCAAAAATACTGAGCCTTGCTGGCTCTATAGTAATCCATAATTTCGGAAGTGTTAATAGAGCAGGATTTTGTGGACAAACTGACCTCTCCATTATGTCCCATAAACATTCGATGGTATTTGTGTCAGGTGATCAAATAATCTGCTCGCACTGTCCAGAAAGTTCTTCAAACCAATCATGAACAACTGTCGCACAGCGACAATTCTATCATTGTTAGGAAATGTGAAGTCCATGAATGGCTGCAAATAGTCTCCAAATGGCCGAACGTAACCGTTTCCAGTCAACGATGGGTTCTGTTGGACCAGGGCAGCCAGTCCATTCCATACACACACAGCCCACAGTCATTATGGAGCCACCACTTGGCTTGGGTCCATGGCTTCGTGCAGTCTGTGCCATACTCGAGACCTACCATCAGCTCTTACCAATCACAGTTGGGAATCACCTGATCAGGCCATGGTTTTCCTGTCATTTAAGAGACCAACCAATATTGTCACAAGGCCAGGAGCGGTCTTGAGGGCGACATCGTGCTGTTAGCAAAGGCACCTGCCTCAATCATCTGCTGCCATAGCCCATTAACACCAAAGTTCGCCGCACTGTCCTAATGGATACATTTGTCTTACATTCCACATTATAGATCATGGAGGCATAGCCAGGAACTGTTAATGTATGGATTGTGTTTTTGACTCTTATCTTTCTTGTTGTTGAACTTATTTTTTTGTCTTAGTACTGAATGGATTACATGTGTTGGACTTGTCTCACACCACTGATGGCCTGGCATGCATCAGTCATTGTTTGTCTCTGTTTGTGTGTCATGTCATTGACATGAATGGTTGATACTGTACTCAGCACAAAATACTGTTTAATCCTTGTAACTGAGCACTATACACAGTCTTAAGTTCAACAGTAATTGGAAATTCTATAGCAAATTGCAATTCTGGTATGCCACAACAATTCTTGCAGCATACAAGAACAGCACTATCAGAATGTTTGCGTTAGGTGTTGAAACACTCCAACAGTGGTACATGGTTAGATTCTGTGCTAAACTCATTTTGCCACTACCACCAAATGACTTCAAGGACTCCGCTTTGTCATATTCTCAAATTTCAAACTGATTGAAATCATTTAATGACGAACTGTGTAATGAATCCAGCTCTCAACAGCCATCAACCAGAAAAAGTGACAAAAATGTGCATCACACTTGCGATCAGTTATGCTGATTATCTAAAACATGAACAAAATGATCTATAGACAACATCCGTGCAAAAGCAAACATTGATAAAACATACAAGTAGCAATAAGGTACAGCGAAGAGAAGGCAGAAGTAGAAAAAGGGCAAAAATTTGCTGCTGCTTGCTTTTCTTTCAGGGATGGCATCACTGAACACTGAGACAAGGTGCTGCTCTGCAGAGGAATTTAATAATATTCCAGACTGGTTGCAAGATCCGAGATCACAGAGGATCTCATTGGTAGTCTTCACACAGCTGTTTCCAAACTCCTGTGAGAATGTTCTGATGTCTATGCTGTCAGTGGCAGTGGCAACCTGTGTACACTGCAGCAGTTCGTAAATCACATTAAATTTGCCACTGACACGGATAAAGATGGCAATCATCTTTCTTGGGTGTGCTCGTGAGCGGATGGCATTCATCCAGCTTGGTCATTTGGTCTATAGGAAATCAACCCACAACTGGGTACATGCATGCAAATAGTTTTCATTATCCTGTGCACAATAAAACAGTTTTGAGCTTGCTGATGCACTGAGCCACCATAATTTTCAATGACACAATTTACAAAAAACAAACTTGAATAAGAACAGCACAGAAGAATTCAGTCTTAAATCAACTGATGAGCCACCTCATCAAATTCAGCAGTAGAGATCTTCTGACACACCTAATATTATGTTTCTTATCCTATCATTAAGACTTTTGCAGCCACTTCCTGACATAGTACCTGGAGGAAAATGTCTCAAGTTCTTGTGCCGATGGCTGTTTGATAATCTGACATTTTACCAGGATAACTGGGTGGCATTCTGAAACAAATATCCTTCATTGTCCATGGTTGACAAAGCAGACATCATGGTTCTTATCACTGTAAATATTTATCTGTTTCCAATAGTGTTTATTAACAGCTACAATTTATAAAGAATTACTGTGAAAAGGAATAAGCTGTCCTATACCAAATCAATTTTTAAGCCTAAGAAAGATTTAAAAGGATGCATTGTACACTAAAGAACGGAATCTCATCAAGAAAGGATACGCAGAAAACAAAGGTTTAGGTCTACGCACCTGCGGTGAGGTATCATGTGTTCCAATATTTGTACACACTTGCGTCATGTATGATTTAGATATTTACAACAGACATAATTCCAGAACTTGATAAAGATAAGGTAATGACACAGGTGTCAACAAGTTAAAAAGTGCATCCCTTGATTTAAAACAAGGAAGTCGTTGCTGGAATTTGAAGCTGGACCAAGTGCTGATGAGTTTGAGTATCATCAGATCAACTGTTGATCCCTAAGTTTGTCGGATCAATCAAAAAAAGAATATATCTATGATTATAGTGTGTGTGTGTCTGAAACTTTGATATTCTGCAATAAACGACAATGCTTACAACAAAAATCTGAACAATTCCAATCTCTGCTGCCTTGGAAAATAGCTTTTCGCATTACAAGAGATAATAATGAGGGCACCTGAGGATGTAACAAACTTTTTACAAGAATGAGATTCTGCACAATTGCAATATGAATAAGCACAATCTAATCTTGATACCTCTAGATAAAAATTTAATCCTCAACCAAGAAATAAGTCCTAAAAGATGACAATGGAAAAGCCATTAGTAGTCTCCTGTATGCACAGTTAGCAACCAACCTGGTTCTCTGTTGGAGATGTTATGCACCAGACTAGATCTCTCAAAGTGACAATGCAGCAATTATGCCTTATTGACAAGCAGTGAAAAAGAGTATGAATTTACTTAAAAGGACCGAGACAAATGGAACTGCAGTTCTAAAAGGAAGACAGATCAGCACAAATTGTGATGCACATTGAGCAGGAAATACTGAAGGCCAAAAATATGCCACAGCATTTATGTTTAAATTATACTGCACAGTGATTTTATGGACTAGAAACAAAGAGTAGTATCTCTTTCAACAACTGTACTGGAGCATACAATACTGACTGCAGCATATCCATCACAGAAAACACTGGAAACTGTGATTTCAATGCAGAAATTGACTGCTGTCACAGCTGCACACGTCCATTTCCCGTATGCTCTGTCCATAGTACTTCATTGTGTCATTACATTTGTTGTTGTTGATGATGATTGGTTTATGGGGCACTCAACTGCATGGTTATCAGTGCCCGTACAAATTCCCAACCTTTGCCCAGTCCAATCTTGCCACTTACAGATGATGAAAACACAAACACCCAGTCATCTCGAGGCAGGTGAAAATCCCCGACCCCGCCGGGAATCGAACCTGGGACCCCATGCTCGAGAAGCGAGAGCGAGAATGCGACTGCGAGACCATGAGCTGTGGCCTCATTATGTTTGAGTGAATGAGAGGATCAGACAGGTATAGCGCAACACAAAATGGTGGACACTATACAATGGTGTTTGTTCACTGTTGAGTATTATGTGAAGTACTATACATGAAAAACGTCTGCAGAACTATTTGTGCAAGAGTTTAAGGCACGAAATGTTTTGGCAAAGTTTCCAACAAAGTCTTCTATGCAAAACTTAAGAGGCAAATTGGTGACCATTTCCAGCATCTTCTGTGATGTTGATTAACATACGCAGTCTTATCATAAATATTTTCTTAAGTGCTAGCTAGCATTTAGCAACAGTTTTCTTCTGGAAAATGAAAATGTGTAGTGTATTCTTAATAGCATAGTGTTAATGGAAAGGAAGCAAGGCAGGCCACGTAAAATATCTACAGAGAGGCCATAACACAGATAATGGTTAAAATTGTCATTAAAGATATTCCTGTCAAGCACGATTATAATTCACGGAATGGTAATTATGAAAACAATAATAAAAGTAATTTTAGTTTCCTGCATAAAGTGCCTTAGGGTAAAAGCAGAACATTCAATGAACCAAGAGAAGAAATAACAGCCCCCCCCACACACACACACACTTTCTCTCTCTTTTTACAGATCAAATATTGCAGATCTTTAGCTGCCTGCCAGTAGAAATACTGAAGCTAAACAGTATTAGCATGAAATGCATTAAAGTAACTTCATAACTATTCTGCAGAAGATATAAAAGAGGTTCCTGTGCAACTTTTATTGATGCTGTGGATGTCCGTTTAACAAACTACTTCACTTCTCACTCAACAATAGAGAAGGGCAGATGGGAAGTGAAGGAGGCCATAGAATTAAAGGATAATAGCAAAGTGTTTCTGAATCAGGGCAGTTTAAATTGCGCACTAACCACTTATCATCATCCTGAGAAAATAAATAAATCACAAAATCTGTGATGGTTGCTTGTTCTAGTTTGAAAAATTACCTTGTGGAGAAGTAGTGCTGTTGAGAATAGAGAATCCTCCACATACTTTTCTTTTATCCAGATAAACTCATCAGTCCTAGAATTGACACCGAGTTCCACATTTCACCTGTCAGTCCTACGAGTAGGGCCACCAACAGAGATTTTCTGATCATTGCCTTTGAAAAGTAACCATCATGACATCTGCAAAAGGTGTTTCACGGAAACTACAAAATTATGAGGACCAGACAAGTATGTGAACATCACTCCTGCAAAAACTGGGCCAACAGACATAACAAAAAGTGCCACCTTGTTCAATAAAAGAGCCTGATATCAGTTGACTGCAGTGTTTCTGATTAGTGATGAACACAGATTTTTTCCCCAGGCTTTTACTGTTAGTAAGAAATACAAAGCTTCTTAACTATAGTTACTACTTCATAAAAAGAAAGAGAGAGAACAACATTCTGCAAATTCTCAGACATGGACTGTTTAAGAAACCATCCCAGTATTCAACTCAACTGTTTTATGAAACTATGGACAGTGATGAAAAATCTGCCTTTCCTACAAATGAGTCCACTGTATTAACCACTGTGTTCATTACATAACTCCAGATAACAAACATTATGTTCACCATCTTGAAATGCTTACACTACTATCTTGAAGCTATAAGCAGCTATTTATTGCTCCATATAGCTGTTACTTATTGCCCAGTAGTAACCAACAGCTAAAACACCACCACAAAACGTACATTCCTACACTGGTGGGTAAAACCAAAGGACAAAAGTAAATTTCGCATGATGTGTCACTGCCAAGTACATAACTTGACAAAACTTAGACCCTTCATAGAAAGAACTTTAAGAGTACAGTAAGAAATAAAACCGGAAAAAATGTGCAATGAGACAAACATGAATGAGACTTTTATTCAAATACAATAGCTATACTGCAATCATTGATTTATGATGGCCCCCTGGACATTGTAAAAGGCAGGAAATGGTTCCTAAAAGGGTGCGTAAACACCTCACACAAAAATACATGGTTTGCAACATTCTGCCAGCTGGCCACAAAGTTGGTAAGTTCTTCTGACAGCGCATTCCGTTCCTCCAGCAGAGTTCTTGATAACTGCTGTATGGTCATTAGTGGATGTGAATGTGCTGCAGTTATGTCTCCTTGATGCATCCCACATGTGGTTGATGGGAAATGCCACAGGAACAGGCAAGCCAGTCCATTCGACAAATAGCCACTTGTTCCACGAGCTCCTCCACTCCCACTGTTGGATGCACTCATACATTGTCATCCATAAAAATGAAGTCAATGTCAAATGCATTCCTGAAATGATGCAAATGGGGAAGCAGTGCAGTGTCACAACATAGTTGACTGGTGAATGTACTGTGCTCAAAGATTTGGAGGCCAGTATTCCCACACAACAATATGCCTCTGAACACCCCAAGTGTACCATCATAGTGATCATGTGCACTATGTGTTCCCACCTCTTGCCATATTAGGGTACGTTTAGCATTGTCAGACATTATTATTTTGATGGGGGGAGACACGTCAGATAGGCGCACTGACTTCCAAATCTTTGAACATAGTACACTCACCTGTCAACATTACTGTGACACTGTATTCCTTCCCCATGTGATACTTTTCAGAGGTGCATTCAGCCCCGACTTCGTTTTCATAGATGATAACGTGTGACTGCATCAAATAAACACAGTTGGAGCAGCTCTTTGAAACAAGAGAATATTTGGCGAATGGCCTGGCCGGTCCGTTCTCCTCAGACTTAAATCACATTGTACACACATGGAATGTGTTGGACAGACATACTGCAACACATTCAAAGCACAAACAGCCATCCAGTAGTTATTAACTGCACTGGTGGGGAATGGAACACCCCACCAACCTTATGGGCAGCAAGTGAGCACACTGCAGAGCACACATTGGCATTTGTGGTGATCACACACCTTATTAATAACCAAGTAAAATTTGTGGTAAAATCTTAAGGGATCAAACTGCTTAGGTCACTGGTCCCTATAAGAACCAAGTCCTGCCTTTTGTAATGTCCAGCAAACCATCATAAATCATGATTATTTAACTGTAATTTTTGTCTTTGAATAACGGTGTCATTCTTGTTCAGAATGTTGTGTATTTCTTTCCGTTAACTTCTCTGTTATACTGTAGCAGTTCTTCCCTTGAATAGCCCAAGTTTCTTGTCATGAGACATGACATGAAAGTTACTTTCTTCCTTGAGTTTTGCACACCAGCATATTTACAATAAGACTTCTTTGGATAGTTACGATTTTTATCTGCTACAGAGTAAGTTTCATGCAATTCTTCCATGAAGTTTTTCACTTCCAGTCTTAAACTCTGTGTGTGTGGGCAGATGTGAAGTAATCAATTGTTGCACTGAAATCACAGTTCCCGCATTTACTGTGATGGGCATTACTCCGGTTCGTTAACAAGGGTCAGTTATGTGTCAGTTTTATAAATACTGTATTTTCTGGGTCAGTTTTCTTTTTCCCTCCCAGCATATGCACATTAGGAAAAAACAAACCCCTGCTCCACTATTCAATTGCTGTTTTTATGTGATACTTCAAAGAATTTATGTGACTTTACACAAACCACTATAAGCTCTCTACATACTGATGAAGTCACGATCTGTTTAATGGAAGCATTTGAGTTATGCATACTTTGATTATTGAAAATATATATTCTCGCAAATTATATGAGTGGTTAATGAGATATTATTACCTTTTCGGTTTCTTGTATAATGGTTACTGCCAACATGTTACAGACGTTTGCACCAAAATACGAAACTCCAGTTTGAACCTAAATAAGGGTGCGTACATCGGCTTATATCGAAGTAGTAGTGTTTTTTTTTTCTTCTTTTTTTTCTGTTCAAGTGTTGTGGCTGCAAATTGCACAGTTTGTCTAATAATAACCACAAGTGCCATCTGCAATGCAAATACTGCCAAATATGCGTATAAATCTTTAAGCTCCTGAAAAGACATCTGCAAGGTCTCATAAATCTTACAAAATACGAGGGGAGGTCGAATAATTTCTAGCCTAACAAATAAAGAATGACAGAAATTCATAACACCATTTATTTTTCAATATAATACCCATGTACACTAATATACTTGCGGGCATGCTCAGATAACTTCTGCAAACCATTCAAATAAAAGGTCTTTGATTCCAAGTCCAACCACGCATTCACAGCATCAATTAATGCATTATCATTGTCAAATCGTCGTCCTTTGAGGTCTTTTATTAGGTTTGGAAAAAGAAAAAATCTAATGGAGCCAAATCTGGAGAATATGGTGGATGACATAACAATTCGAACATGCAGTCATGCAGAGTTTCCAGTGTTGCAAGGGCTTTGTGCGCCGGGTGCATTGGCCTGATACAAAAGAACTCCGCACGCCAATTTTCCACACCTTTTTCATATCTCTTCTTTCAAGCAGCACAGGAGGATGGTTGCAATAGTGTGATGCATTGACAGTTACACCCTTTTGCAAGTAATCCACCATAATGAACCCTTTTGCATCCCAGAAGACCAATGCCATCACCTTACCGGCTGGTTTTTGCACCCGGAATTTTTTTGGGGTGGGGGATGAAGGATGTTTCTATTATTGTGAATGTTATTTTGTCTCAGGATCAAAGTGATGAACCCACATTTTGACCATAGTCATGTACCTTGCAAGAAAAACATCTTCCTCTGCTTCAAATTGGCAGACGATTTCTTCACAACACTACACACACTCCTGTCTGTGATATGCATTCAAGTCTTTTGGAACCCACCAAGATGAAACTTTACACAGTCCCAAAATATCCACAACAATGTAATGAGCACACCCGTGGGAGATTCCAAATGTAGTTTCAATGTTCTACAACATTGTTCAGGTATCCTGCAAATTCGTTATTGTGAATTGCAGTCAATATTTCATCAGTGACGACGGTGACAGGTCTTCTGCTCCTCAGCACATCTTCCACACTCATTCTTCCATGTTTGAAGTTGGACAACCAGTTTTTCACTGTTGCATAAGACAGAGCACTGTCCTCAAGTGTATTCCGCATGTTCTCCGCAATTTCCTTGGGTGCCATTCCTTTCAAATGAAAGCACTGTTCTTGATTCTCTCGATATTCACCATTTTGTTTCCACTACGGTATACAATGCATCCTAGTTGCAAAACTAACGAAGCTGGAGCTGTGAAATTTGACTTGCGTGCCCACAAAGGGTCACCATAAAAGTAGGTGGTGGCGTTTGTGTGAGACATTGTGGTAACTATCTCGGGCTAGAAACTTTTCAACCACCCCTCATATTACAACTCCATATCCCTGTGCATGAAATACATTGATCTTTACAGACTGCAATGCAATCTAAAAGCAATGTACAGCATTTTTAAATGAAGATCAGTAAAGTGATTTTTTTAAAACAAAATTAAATTAATTCAATTATGTATTTATTATGAGGGTTGAACAAAAAGATTGAAATGCTCCAATAACTAATTTTCATGGGCAGAGTCTTGACAAAACACGGACACTCCATATATTTAACACTTCAATTTTAATTTTAGTTTCACTTTTCTTTACTAATACTATTAGGCAGCAATTACTGCAAATATGATGGGTATCTGGGCAACAACACATTGCAGAATGTGTTCAACATACATGTCATACAAAACATAAATATCTGAACCTCGCTACGACCCAACAGTCAATGTCATTAGGCACACAGAGAAAGTCAGTACATATTTATTGCTATTTTCTTTAAGATACACTTAAGAGTGAAGCTTGGTAATCAAATAATCTACTCACATAAATTAATTTGAATCATATCTTTGTTTTAAAAATAACTTTAATATTTACAAATAGATTTTATTTCGTGCACAATATCACTCTGTATGAAATACTATACAATTTCATTATGTAACAAACAAGTATATTACAAACATGCCACTCATAATGTATTGCAATCAATAATATACAGGATATCTTGCATATAACACAAATGAAGTGTTATAACATAAGGAATAGGTACTAATTTTTAGAATGACAGAACTATATTGTAAAAGAGATCAATAAATGTAAAATGTCTCTTATTTGTGAGTGTAATGAGCGTGAAATATGTGAACAATGATCATGTGAGGTGAGTATTTCTACTTTGTACAAATCAAATTAAAAGGTTTCTGAAGAAATCTGGGGACATTATACGTAAACATCTCTGAAACAACTACATTTATGCTACAAAATGGTCTTTTGTACAAACTTACAGCAATTGTAACAAGATTTCAAATTTACATATGTTGTAATTACACTGCAAGAAGCCATCACATTTATGGCAGCCAATACACTTTTTACAAAACTTAAAAAGAGAAGAAACACCAAGAAACTGAAGGCAAGTATGTGACTTCACACACCACATTCCAGTAATCTATTTTACTTTTGTGGGCTGTCCCTCAACTATTGGAAGGGAATATTAAAACAAGTGCTGCTACACTCGACAAATTACATAAAAATAATTAATTGTACAACATATTTGCATAGTTTTAAACCTTATATAAAAATATAATTTTTATGTACACATATACACACTATTTAGTTAAATTGTTGAGTTGAACTGATCTGTCAAACTGTCGGTTTGGCTAAATAAAAGGAAAAAAATCCTTGGTTACAAATTAAAGATATTAGATCTAACATTTTCTTCCTGGAGCCTGCTTCAAATGAAAAAGCACAACAACTTTCCAATATGAAAGCTTTACACATAAATACTGTGTCATCTGCTAAAATAAATTACAGGATATAGTATTATCACATATGCCCCCACTTTCGTTTCTATCACTTGATAGTGCTTTAACTTGTACCTCAATTTTAAGTTTTTAAATCACTTTTCTTCAAGGTTCAGTGCAGCATACTGCTCTTCATCAACGTCCGTCATCATTAAATTACCATCTGGTAGCAGAAGAACCACCCTCCTCTTTCCTGAAATATCATACAACAATGTCAGTTCATCACAAATGGGGACATAATGTTTAATACCAAACAAACAATTTTTTGGCTATTATTTTGAAACATTTTCCTGCTATAGTTTATCTTGGATTATGAAAAGATTATGAATAACACTGGCCATGCATAAAATTAGTCGCCAAAATTTTTCGAGTGCCTTTCGAGCTATTGAAGATATCATTTTGCTTGTTTTAAAGAAAGGAAGGCTACAGTTTAATGTTGGTCTAATAAAGGGGGAAGACACCTTCTCAAGTAAATGTGACATGAAATATCCTGGCAAATCATAACAAGGTGTCCAGTGAAATGTGAAAATTAGGCATTTTTGAAACTAGGAAAAACCTAAATTTTATTCAAAAAATTAATTTTTTTAAAATTTTTTTTATGTTCATCCAGACTGTATTTATATGTTATCAGTTTAAAATGGATGTGGTATTTTAAATAGCATTTGAATAATCAAAGGGAAATCAGTATGTTGTACATATAAAATGTGCACACAAGCATTAGTAACTGTTTTATGCCCGTCAAGTGTTGCTGATTCATGCCGCTGCATGAGAGGTGGGAAGGGAGGAATTCATTGCTTTCAAGTCAGGCACACAGTACTGAACAGCTTCATGGAAACGTTCACATTCAATTTAGTATCCATATCTGGAACTGAAATAAGCCTGTTGTTTTACTTACCATAACAACTGTTCAAGTGTTGTTCTCAACAGCAGGCAAAAAAATGTATGCATGCAAATGATACATTGATGTTACCTACTGTGATATATAGTCAAGACTTTACAGCTTTGAGATGATATAGAAATTTATTGAGGTACCTGTATCAGAAATTTTAGGTGTGGATTAAACCTGGAAAAATAATTTGTTTAAATGACAAGGTTGGCTTATCTTTTGCTTAAAGTTGCTGTAATGGATCTTTTTGGGTTCTGGTAGGTGGACATCAGCTGTCAACAAATTATTATTACTGCTTACTGGCATTGTCTTTATGGCAATAGGATGGTGATTCTGTTACTTGAACTGGTTTCCGAAGGCGGTGTACATAAGTGTTTCCACTTTTCAGTGTTTTAGGTATTCAGAGTATCTTACACTAAAATTCATGTTTATCTTTCACACATATACTGAGTGACAGTCACTGAAAGTTAACTGACGTATGTCTGCAGAACATCATTTCTGCACCTCAAATACCTGTACTACAAAATTTTTAATTTGGCCTATATCAACTTTTGGTGCTGTGCAAGTGCACTGTAAGACACTGAAATATTATCGATTTTCTTATTAAAAGCAACCTTCACTCTGAAATAACACTGCCCCAAGGAATATTGTTACTTCCTTTGTCAGATCCACTGGGTAAGTGTTTAGAGAGCAGTGAAGTATACTAGAATCTAATTACCTGAATATTCTGCCAGCACTGCATTTATTTTCACCATTTTCAGAATAAAGTGAGCTGCTGTGAAACCACAAATCTACCTTTCATCAATTAAATAATATTTTCTTACTTGCGCAATTATTTTATCTATGCATCATACAACAGAAACACATGCTTTCATCACATAAGTTAACCATTATGTGCTCATAACCTCATTGGCAAAAACTTTACACACCGAAGACACACATCCTGCCACTGTAGCACAATAAACCACTCTGAATAACCTGTTTTGGAGAGATCATTAGTGCAATGTATCACTGAAACTACATATTTTCGAGATAAAAACTTAACTAAGGTCTGCCTGAACAGACCATGAATGCCCAACGGTACTGATTGGCTGCTGTCATCCTCAGCCCACAGGCATCACTGGATGCGGATATAGAGGGGCATGTGGTCAGCACACCATTCTCCTGTGTGTATGTCAGTTTACCAGACTGGAGCCACCACTTCTCATTGAAACAGTTCCTCAGTTTGCCTCACAAGGGCTGAGTGCACCCTGCTTGCCAACAGCATTCGGCAGACCAGACAGTCACCCATCGAAGTGCTAGCCATCGATTTCGGCGTATTAATTTCTGAGGTGGTGGTCCCTTCTGACGCTAATCGCTGGTGAGGTGGTGTCACAAAGTTACAGCGTTTTTAACAAATGTGGCATGGTGTTTCTCCCTTCATTTCATATGTTCGTACAACTCGTCTGGTAATTCCAGTAACTGAGGACAGGATATACAGAACTCGCCATGTTCTTTTTGAGCCAGATATAGCTTATTTACTTGCATTCAGCATCTTCTTAATGACAAACGTCGCACTGTGGCACTCATCTCCAAGCACAGAGGCATCATGGTATCCATCCCATCCTCTGAGGTTAACATCTAACCCAATTCATACATAACCACCTCCATCTCATCAAAAACTGACAAATGAGATAGGATGCACAACGATCGATGTTATTGGGCAATCTCTGGCGACAGCATCTGATGACCATTGTCAGTGGCACTGTGAACACAGCCTAAGGACGTAACCTCTGTGTGAAGCGTAAAGACACTTCAGCTATCAAGATATTAGCAGTAAATTTTCAGAGTGTTCGGAATAAAGTTCCTGAATTTACTGCCCTCCAGGAAGCGCGTGGCGCTCAAATTATTCTCGGGACAGAGACCTGGCTGAACCCTGAGAGAGGAAGTTCTGAAATATTTAGTGAGGGTTGGAACGTGTATCGGAAAGACAGATTAGACACCGTAGGAGGTGGTGTCTTCATTGCAGTTGAAAAAAATATTGTGTCTACTGAGGTCGAAGTAGAGTGTGATTGTGAAGTGGACACGTTTAACAGGGCTAGGAGAAATAAAGTTAATTGTTGGGTGTTATTACCGGCCACCAGGTTCCACTGTGACAGTTCTAGAAACATTCAAAGGGAGTCTACACTCTGTATCGCAGAAGTACCCGGATCATGCTATTATTAGTCGGAGGAGACTTCAACCTACCTAGTATAGACTGTGATGTTTATGGATTCATTACAGGTGGTACAGACAATCCGTCGTGTGAATTACTTTTGAACACATTATCCGAAAATTGTCTTGAGCAGCTAAATCGACAGCCAACGCGTAATGGAAATATTTTAGATCTGGTAGCCACGAACAGACAAGACCTCATCGACGGTGTCAGTGTTGAGACAGGGATTAGTGATCACAATGTTGTCATTACGACTATGGTTACGAAAGTTAAAAAGTCGGTCAAGAAGGCTGGGAGAGTATTCTTACTAGAAAGAGCAGATAAGCAGTTGTTAGCATCCTACTTAGTAAATGAATCGTCTTCATTTACTTCCGGTACGATGGACGTGGAAGAATTATGGGCAAATTTTAAACACATTGTAAATCACGCACTGGACAATTATGTGCCGAAAAAGTGGGTTACAGACGGAAAAGACCCACCATGGTTTAACAGCGCAATTCAGAGAATGCTCAGGAAGCAAAGACAGTTGCATTTGTGGTACAAGAAAGATCGGAAGACTGAGGACAGGCAAAAGTTAATAGAGATTCGTGCTGATGTAAAAAGAGCGATGCGCGAAGCATACAACCACTTCCACCGTCATAGCTTAGCAAAAGATCTTGCTGAAAACCCAAGGAAATTCTGGTCTTACGTAAAATCGGTAAGTGGGTCGAAGGCTTCCATCCAGTCACTCACTGATCAGTCTGGCCTGGCAATGGAAGACAGCAAAACGAAAGCTGAAATTTTAAATTTAGCATTTGAGAAATCTTTCACGCAGGAGGATCGTACAAACATACCGCCGTTTGAACCTCGTACAGATTCCCGTACGAAGGACATAGTGATAGACATCCCTGGGGTTGTGAAGCAGCTGAATGGGTTGAAAATAAATAAATCGCCAGGTCCTGATGGGATTCCAATTCGGTTTTACAGAGAGGACTCTACTGCATTGGCTCCTTAATTAGCTTGCATTTATCGCGAATCTCTTGCCCAACGTAAAGTCCCGAGCGACTGGAAAAAAGCGCAGGTGATGCCTGTATATAAGATGGGTAGAAGGACGAATCCTCAAAATTACAGACCAATATCCTTAACATCGGTTTGTTGCAGGATTCTCAAACATATTCTCCATTCGAATATAATGAATTTTCTCGAGACAGAGAAGCTGCTGTCCATGCATTTAGAAAGCATTGCTCCTGCGAAATGCAACTCGCCCTTTTTCACATGATGTCTTGCGAACCATGGATGAAGGGTATCAGACGGATGTCAAATTCCTTGACTTCTGAAAAGTGTGACTCGGTGCCCCACTGCAGACTCCAACTAAGGTACGAGCATATGGGATTGGTTCCCAAATATGAGTGGCTCGAAGACTTCTTAAGTAATAGAACCCAGTACGTTGTCCTCTATGGCAAATGTTCATCGGAGGTGAGGGTATCATCTGGAGTGCCCCAGGGAAGTGTGGTAGGTCCTCTGTTGTTTTCTATCTACATAAATGATCTTTTGGATAGGGTGGACAGCAATGTGCGGCTGTTTGCTGATGATGCTGTGGTGTACGGGAAAGTGTCGTCGTTGAGTGACTGTAGGAGGATACAAGATGACTTGGACAGGATTTGTGATTGGTGTAAAGAATGGCAGATAACTCTAAATATATAAAAGTGTAAATTAATGCAGATGAATAGGAAAAAGAATCACATAATGTTTGAATACTCCACTAGTAGTGTAGCGCTTGACACAGTCACGTCGATTAAATATTTGGGCATAACATTGTAGAGCGATATGATGTGGGACAAGCATGTAATGGAAGTTGTGGGGAAGGCGGGTAGTTGTCTTCGGTTCATTGGTAGAATTTTGGGAAGATGTGGTTCATCTGTGAAGGAGACCGCTTATAAAACACTAATACGTCCTATTCTTGAGTACTGCTCGAGTGTTTGGGATCCCTATCAGGTCGGATTGAGGGAGAACATAGAAGCGATTCAGAGACGGGCTGCTAGATTTGTTACTGGTAGGTTTGATCATCATGCGAGTGTTATGGAAATGCTTCAAGAACTCGAGTGGGAGTCTAGAGGAAAGGAAGCGTTCTTTTTGTGAATCGCTACTGAGAAAATTTAGAGAACCAGCATTTGGGGCTGACTGCAGTACAATTTTACTGCTGCCAACTTATATTTTGCGGAAAGGCCACAAAGATAAGATAAGAGAGATTAGGGCTCGTACAGAGGCATATAGGAGTCATTTTCCCTCATTCTGTTTGGGAGTGAAACAGGGAGAGAAGATGCTAGATTTGGTACGAGGTACCCTCCGCCATGCACCGTATGATGGATTGCGGAGTATGTATGTAGATGAAGATGTAAAGGCATCCAACAATACATTAATGATGCACATGGCACGGTACTGTACAGTCGCGTTCATGTTGATAGCACATTATTACTACTGCGTATAGTTAACAGTCTGCTGAAATGCATGGGCAACGTTTTTAATGAACATGGTTCAATTTTGTCACGAAGAATAGTGAAATAGTTTACTAACATCGCTCATATGAACTACAAAGCAAGCAGCAGCAGTAGTAGTAGCAATGAGTGTAATAAAGAGTTCTTAATGTCATGAACAATGTCAAGGAAGCCAAATGTAGTTGTGTGAAGACAAAGCTATGATTTCACTGATTGTAAAACAAGTTTTATTTACCTATGTGTTTCAATGTAATCATGTGTTGATGCAGTTTTATATTTGATTTATTTGTTGCACACTTATCTCAGTTATTAGTTCGTAAAACAAAGGTTTTATTTTATTTTCATTTCTCGTGTTTTTATCCAGAAGAATGTATTAATAGCTAATGTATTTTCATCTGCTACACATTCAGCTGAAGTTATTAGGTCATAAAATAGCAGTATTGTTTTATTTTTATTTCCTACGCTTTTCTATAGCATAAGTTAACAGTGAATTTATTTTTATCTGCTACATGCACACCTCAATTATTAGATCGTAAAACAAGTTTTATTTCTCTATTTTTCCAGTTCCTGTAATTTTCTGTAATAATTGTGTTAATGGAATGTATTTTTGAGTTTGTTCTGCAAGTTGCACGCACAGTTCAAGAATCGTGTTCTACTTAGATTGAACATGTTTACGTTAATCGTACATCATTCGAAACAACCAACAGTACAACACGTCAACAACTGGCAGTCCACCTACCTAAAACTGTAACTGCAAAGTGAACAAGTTACACCACACTACAAGCCATCCAATGGCACCAAATTTGTTTTCGTGCCTTATCGGCATGATTAAGAACACTTGTTGACTGTCTTCTGTTTTCAAATACTGTTGGCTTCAAAGACCTGACAGTTGTGACTTTATAGTAGCTATTTTTTTCTTCCTCTCATTGTGTTATCTAACAAAATCTTAAATTTACTTTAACAGTCTTTGCTACCTATAAGAATAACATTTGAAGGCGGCTATGTGCTTTCAGTATAACATGCCAGTTGTGACAGTATCAAGTTGGAATTTTCACGTGAGTCAGCCAACATGGGAAAGTGGTAAGCGCCCATCTAAAAAACCAACTTTAAACATCCTTCAGACTTCATGTACTTAGTATGATAAAATATTTTCTTAACTGATAAAATGACACCATCTAAACTGAAAAGCAAAGTCTGGAGATATTTCAAAAAGAACTCTGATACTTCTGCCACATGCAAAATCTGCAACAAAGAGCTCAAAACATGGGTAATGCAACCAATCTTCGTTGCCACATTGGGAAGGTTCACAAACAGATGTTATTAGAAAATGAAATGCATCCTTTGAAAATCTTACACACACCCAGCCAAAACAGAGAAAAAAATACTTGATTGCATCAATATTACGGTCAAGCCAGCAAAGTGCTTGTAATCTAATGAATAACTACAACTTAATACTGATCTCAAACCTGATACTTTTAGTTCTTGGTAGTTGTGCTTGGTAATACAGAATCATCAGAATCATTCACACACACACACACACACACACACACACACACACACACACACACACACACACACACACACACACGCATGCGTGCACACTATTGGTTCAACTGAATGTCAAAGTTTTTTTTTTTTTTTTTTTTTTTTTATTTTTAGAATAAGCTACTGTATAATTTATAATTATGGACAGTAAGTCATTTTTCTACCAGTGATGGAAAAAGGCTTTTGCGCTTTTGTACATAACGAAGGAACTACAAGGACAGAAGCAATTAAATTCAGCACTGAAGAACATAATGATGCGCTCTCATGCATTTTCAGAACTTACATTCAATAAAATTGAGAGTTACTGTTGACTTCTCACACTATGAAACAGAAATCATTTTTAGGAACAACAATCCATTCTTTAGGTAACTTACAACTGTAAAGCAGAACACTGCATACTATGAGCGACATACAGAACTATTGCAGCTCCTTGAGTGGGAAATGTCAACGGAGGTGTGTGTGTGTGTGTGTGTGTGTGTGTGTGTGTGTGTGTGTGTGTTGGGTTGGGTTGGTTTGGGGGATTAAAGGGACCAGACTGCTATGGTCATCGGTCCCTTGTTCCAAAGTCAAAGAACACCCACAGAGAATAAAAACGATGAACGGAAGAGATCACAGACGATACAGAACAAGAGATACTGGAACAAGAGATACTGAGACAAGGACAAGACAAAACGAACTAAAACCACACAGAGTGTGATGGTGGTTGGCCGACCATAGAAATAAATAAGGAAAAGCCAACCACTTAGACACACATTAAAAAAAATCAGTGTAAAATCATAGGCCAAAGGCCAGAATCGACACAAAACGATAAAATAAAACAGAAACACTCAGAGTAAATGATAAAATCCCCCTGCCCGAATAAAACGTAAAACTAAGTCAACCATAGCGGAGTCGTCTGTTAAAAGGGCAGGGAGCGTAGCAGGCAGCGCAAATGTCTCCCTGACCACAGCTAAAAGGGGGCAGGCCAGCAAAATGTGGGCCACTGTCAAAGCTGCCCCACAGCGACATAGAGGAGGGTCCTCCCGGCGCAGTAAATAACTGTGTGTCAGCCGGGAGTGGCCAATGCGGAGCCGGTAAAGAACTACTGAGTCCCTGCGAGTGGCTCGCAGGGATGACCGCCACACAGCCGTCGTCTCCTTGACAGCGCGGAGTTTATTGGACATTGTCAGTTCGCGCCATTCATCGTCCCATAGCGCCAAGATTTTGCGGCGGAAGACGGCCCGCAAATCAGTCTCTGGGAGGCCAAGGTCCAGAGATGGCTTGCTGGTGGCCTCTTTCGCCAGGCGGTCAACATGTTCGTTACCCGGGATACCGACATGACCGGGGGTCCACACAAAGACCACAGAGCGGCCGCAACAGGCAAGAGTATGCAGAGACTCGTGGATAGCCATCACCAGACGAGAACGAGGGAAACACTGGTCGAGAGCTCGTAAACCGCTCAGGGAATCGCTACAGATAACGAAGGACTCACCTGAGCAGGAGCGGATATACTCTAGGGCACGAAAGATGGCGACCAATTCAGCAGTGTAAACGCTGCAGCCATCCTGCAAGGAACGTTGTTCGGAACGGTCCCCTAGAGTGAGCGCATACCCGACACGACCAGCAACCATCGAACCGTCAGTGTAGACAACACCAGAGCCCTGATACGTGGCCAGGATGGAATAAAAGCGGCGGCAGAAGGCCTCTTGAGGGACTGAGTCCTTAGGGCCCTGTGCCAAGTCGAGCCGAAGGCTAGGGCGACGAACACACCATGGGGGTGTATGCAAAGTAGCCCGGAAAGGAGGTGGAACAGTGAAACCCTGGAGCCCAGAGAGAAGCTCCTTGACGCGGACCGCTATTGTACAACCAGACCGGGGCCGACGTTCTGGCATACGGACGACCGACCGCGGGAACAGGAGACGATAGTTTGGATGCCCGGGCGAGCTTAGAACATGGGCAGCATAAGCGGCCAGCAAACGTTGGCGTCGGAACCGCAGTGGAGGTACACCTGCCTCCACTAGTACGCTGTCCACAGGGCTGGTGCGGAAAGCACCAGTGGCAAGGCGTATCCCGCTGTGGAGAATCGGGTCCAGCACCCGTAACGCAGATGGGGATGCTGAGCCATAAGCCAGGCTCCCACAATCCAGACGGGACTGGATTAACGCCTGGTAGAGCCGCAACAGTGTAGAGCGGTCGGCGCCCCAGTGGGTGTTGCTCAAGCATCTCAGAGCGTTTAGATGCCGCCAACACGTCTGTTTCAGCTGCCGGATATGAGGCAGCCAAGTCAACCGGGCATCGAAAACCACCCCCAAAAACCTGTGGGTCTCCACCACAGCAAGGAGTTCGTCTGCAAGATAAAGCCGCGGCTCAGGAGGGACTGTTCGGCACCGGCAGAAATGCATAACGCAGGTCTTGGCTGCCGAAAACTGAAACCCATGCGCTACAGCCCAAGACTGCGCCTTACGGATAGCGCCCTGTAGCTGACGTTCAACAGCTGCAATGCCAGTAGAGCTGTAATAAAGGCAGAAGTCGCCAGCATACAGGGAAGCGGAGACAGAATTTCCCACGGCCGCAGCAAGCCCGTTAATGGCTATTAAAAACAGACAGACACTTAAAACAGAGCCCTGTGGCACACCGTTCTCCTGGACGTGGGAGGAACTATACGAGGCCGCGACTTGCACGCGGAAGGTACGACACGACAGAAAATTGCGGATAAAAATCGGCAGAGGACCCCGAAGACCCCATCCATGAAGCGTAGAAAGAATGTGATGACGCCACGTCGTATCGTACGCCTTCCGCATGTCGAAAAAGACAGCGACCAGGTGCTGACGGCGGGAAAAGGCAGTACGGATGGCCGACTCCAGGCTCACCAGATTGTCGGCGGCGGAGCGGCCTGTACGGAACCCACCCTGAGATGGAGCCAGAAGGCCCCGAGACTCCAGTACCCAATGCAAGCGCCGGCTCACCATCCGTTCAAGCAACTTGCAAAGAACGTTGGTGAGGCTAATGGGACGGTAGCTGTCCACCTCCAGAGGGTTCTTACCAGGTTTCAAAACGGGGATGACAATGCCTTCCCGCCATTGCGACGGAAACTCCCCCTCGACCCAAAGACGGTTGTAAAGATTGAGAAGGCGCCGCTGGCAGTCCACTGAAAGGTGTTTCAGCATCTGACAGTGGATGCCATCTGGCCCAGGAGCGGTATCAGGGCAAGCAGCGAGGGCACTGCGAAATTCCCACTCACTAAATGGAGCATTGTAAGATTCTGGGTGGTTGGTGTGAAACGAAAGGCTCCGACGTTCCATCCGCTCTTTAATGGAGCGGAAGGCCTGGGGGTAATTCGCAGAAGCGGAACTCATAGCAAAATGCTCTGCTAAGCGATTGGCAATGACGTCGGAGTGAGTACAAACTGCTCCATTCAGTGAGAGCGCAGGGACGCTGGCAGGTGGCCGATAGCCGTAGACGCGTCGAATCTTGGCCCAGACCTGCGAGGGAGTGACATGGAGGCCAATGGTGGACACATACCGCTCCCAGCACTCCTTCTTGCCTTGGCGGATAAGGAGGCGGGCCCGCGCACGCAGCCGTTTGAAGGCGATAAGGTGGTCGAGGGAGGGGTGTCGCTTGTGACGCTGGAGCGCCCGCCGGCGATCTTTAATCGCTTCAGCGATCTCAGGCGACCACCAAGGCACAGCCTTCCGCCGAGGGGACCCACAGGAATGGGGAATGGCAGATTCGGCGGCAGTAACGATGCCGGTGGTGACTGATTGAACCACCGCATCAATGTCATCGGTAGAGAGAGGCTCAAAAGCGGCAGTGGAGGAGAACAAGTCCCAGTCAGCCTTATTCATAGCCCATCTGCTAGGGCGCCCAGAAGAGTGGCGCTGTGGTAGTGACAAAAAGATCGGAAAATGGTCACTACCACACAGGTCGTCATGCACACTCCATTGGGCAGACGGTAAGAGGCTATGGCTACAGATTGAAAGGTCAATGGCGGAGTAGGTGCCATGCGCCACACTGAAGTGTGTGAAGGCACCATCATTTAACAGCGAGAGATCGAGCTGCGACAATAAATGTTCAATGATGGCGCCTCGACCTGTTGCCACTGACCCACCCCACAGAGGGTTATGAGCGTTGAAGTCGCCCAATACCAAGAAAGGTGGCGGCAATTGGGCGACCAGTGCAGCCAGGACATGCTGCGAGACATCACCATCCGGTGGAATGTAAAGACTGCAGACGGTAACAGCCTGTGGCGTCCACACGCGTACAGCGACAGCCTCTAAAGGCGTCTGGAGAGGGACAGACTCGCTGTGCAGAGTGTGAAGGACATATATGCAGGCGCCACCAGACACCCTTTCATAAGCTGCTCGGTTCTTGTAATAACCCCGATAGCCACAGAGGGCGGGGGTTCGCATCGCTGGAAACCAAGTTTCCTTTAGAGCAATGCAGAAGAAAGGGCGAAGGCTGAGAAGTTGGCGGAGCTCAGCTAAATGGTGGAAAAAACCGCCGCAGTTCCACTGGAGGATGGTATTGTCCATGGCTGAGAAAGGCGTGAAAGGACTGGGAAGGCAATTTACGCCGCTTGTTCACTCACTGCCACCGATTCAGTACCCGTACGAGAGGCATCCATGGCGTCTGAGGGACCAGCGAGATCAAGGTCCTCAGCGGACGCTAGAATCTCGACTTCATCCTCAGACGCAGAGCGCGAAAGGTGTGGTGGGGTTGGTGCCACCGCAAGTTCTTTAGCCTTAGAGGTCTTTCTCTTGGACTTCTCTCGCTGAACCTTGGGTTTCACCGGCTGGGAAGGCTTCACCGATTCAGTCTCCGGGACAGAGGAGGATCGTGAAGCCCTACGCCCGGCTGCTGGTGAGGACTTATGCCACTGGTGGCCGTCATCCTTCCCGCTGGTGGAACCCTGGGAAGGGAGGGTCCCAAGGGAACTCTTACGGGCGAGAGTAGCCGAAGAAGTTAGACGCTTCTCCGGCTGAGAAGCGGGGACGGACGTCCCCGACGGGTGGGAGGAGGTTGCTCCTGAGGTAGGTGGTGCAGGAGCAACCGGTTGGGGAGAGCCCCCCACGGGCAAGGGGGCAGAAGGAGTCGTACTGCTTATCGAGCTGGCTGGAAGTCTCGAAACTAATGGAGCTAGCACAGTTGTTGTAGCAGCTGCATACGAAGATGTCATTCTCACAGGATGGAGTCTGTCATATTTCCGTTTGGCCTCAGTATAGGTCAGCCGGTCCAGGGTCTTATATTCCATGATTTTGCGCTCTTTCTGAAAGACTTTGCAGTCAGGTGAGCAAGGTGAATGGTGCTCCCCGCAGTTGACGCAGATGGGAGGCGGGGCACATGGAGTATCGGGATGAGACGGGCGTCCGCAATCTCGACATGTGAGGCTGGAAGTGCAGCGGGAAGACATATGGCCGAACTTCCAGCACTTGAAGCACCGCATCGGGGGAGGGATATAGGGCTTGACGTCACATCGGTAGACCATCACCTTGACCTTTTCCGGTAACGTATCACCCTCGAAGGCCAAGATGAAGGCACCCGTAGCAACCTGATTGTCCCTCGGACCCCGATGAACGCGCCGGACGAAATGAACACCTCTACGTTCTAAGTTGGCGCGCAGCTCGTCATCAGACTGCAAAAGGAGATCCCTATGGAAAATAACACCCTGGACCATATTTAAACTCTTATGTGGTGTAATAGAAACGTTAACATCCCCCAACTTGTCACAAGCAAGTAACCTGCGGGACTGGGCGGAGGATGCCGTTTGTATCAGTACTGACCCAGAGCGCATTTTAGACAAGCCCTCCACCTCCCCAAACTTGTCCTCTAAATGCTCGACGAGGAACTGAGGCTTTGTGGAGAGAAAAGACTCCCCATCAGCTCGCGTGCAAACTAAGAATCGGGGCGAATAACTGTTAACTCCATCCTGCGACTTACGCTCTTCCCACGGCGTGGCCAGGGAAGGGAACGTTTTCGGATCGTACTTCTGAGCATTAAATTGAGCCCGAGAACGCTTAGAGACTGCTGGCGGCTGGCCGCCAGCGAGAGATGATGTACCACGCTTCATTGCGGGTCATCCGCCCTGATGCCACCTACTCCGACCAAGGGCCCTCCCCACGGGCGCCACCCAGCCACAGCAATAGCCACCTGGCAGGATGGCCATTGCCGGGAGTCCTGATGCCCCAGGGAGATGGGCATCTACTCCTTGGCATACGTGGGGAGTGAACGGCGCAGGCATCAGTAGAGCGATCCCTGTGTTGTCAGAGGGCAACAACCAAGAGGGTACATGGCGGCCCCACCACAACGGACTGGCTACCGTGCTGGATGTTAGGTGACATGTGGTCCATGGGCGTCGTCAGTGCAGAAAATGGCCCTGCACAGTGCTTGGCAGAAAGTGCACGCAGGGGCGCATCGATGCCCAAGAGATGGAGAGCGGGCAAGACTGCAATGCAACGACGAATAAGATGGCGAAAGTTCTCAACACAACACGGACACAATGCACCAAGTAAGGCGCCCTTCCCCAATCGGCTCGCTCTTCGGAAAAATTTTGAGATATGGAGGTCAAACCCGACAGGGGACCATCACATAAGGCCGAAACGTTTGAGACTCCTTTTAGTCGCCTCTTACGACAGGCAGGAATACCACGGGCCTATTCTAACCCCCGAACCCGCAGGGGTGTGTGTGTGTGTGTGTGTGTGTGTGTGTGTGTGTGTGTGTGTGTTTTACTATGGGCACTCAACAGCAGGTTATCAGCACCCTGACAATTTTAAAAGGAATGAGTGTTGATAAAATCGTAAAATTGTTGCATACAGGAAGACTGAAACATACAAATCGACTATCATACACTCATTCCCATTTCACTCGCATTCAATCACACTTTCACTCTATCTCATACGCCTCAAGATAACAGAGAAAGTGTGAAAAATGTTACAACTGGTGTGATATTCCTGGCTGTGGCTGCCAGCATTTTATCGTGGTAGGCGCTCTGTCTTGACGCAGCTTGATACACATGAAGTAGCATATGGTACAAAAGTGGAGTGAGGTACAAGCTGCAGATGGTACAGTATGTACTATTCCCATGGAATAGTCCGCCAATTGTACTGAACTTGCTTCTGATTGGTCAGCACATTCGGGTGTTAGGTGTCAAAAAGCGTAACTTTTCTTATTAATTATTTATAAACTTTTCATTGTATTTAACCCAGTTTTCAGTATGACAATTTCTCATGTTTATCCTTTAAATTTCACTAGTTTTGAGAAACATAAGAGTAACGATGCTACAACACTGCTAATGTATCAACAAGTAGAACAAATAGGTTACGCCATGGAACAGCATCAGCATCAGCATCAGCTGATACTTTGCCTACACAAGATAATAAGAATTGTGTGATTTAAATGTTAATGGAGTTAGAAATAATAAAGGATACAAGTGAATTAAAGAAAGGGCAAAAATTACTTGCTGATAAAATAGAAACAACAAACGAGGAGATACCAAAAAATAATCTTAAGTTTAAACATTTAGAGACAAGGGTCGATTCTCACGAAACTAGAATAGGTGCTTGTAAAAAAAAAAAAAAGAGAACTGAGGATGAGAGTAAAGAATGGGGTCAAAAATTAGATAAGGATACGCAAGAGGTTAACCATAAGATTGATGATGAGTAGCAAAAATAAATGATCTCATGCAAGCTCAAGATACTTTTGTATTGTCAGTTAGGAATGAAGTCATTAACTTAACAATGATCAGCGTAAAATAAACAAAACTTGCAAAGATACCCATGAAAGGAAAAGCAAACAGGTCATAGACTTAAAAGGACAAAAATGCAGTCCTTAGCCGTAAAGTATCATGAATAGAATCTGTTTGTAATGCTAATACAAATACGATTCAGGGTCGTTTGAGAGAAATTGAACAGAAAGTAGAATAAATACCTCAAGTAAGTGAGATGAGTAAAAACAGGTACTGTGGAAGTTGCATTAAAACAGAAACTCAAAATGTGGATTGAACAGCAACAGTAAAAATGTAAGGGTGTTGTTAATGAAGTAATCAGTAATGCCAATGCTTACAAATTTCATAACTTTTCTAGCAAAGGTAGTATACATCCTGTTGCTTTCATTTGTCAGTTTGAGGGCATCATACCTGACAACATGACAGAACAACAGAAAATAAAATTTGTAGCCAGTCGTTTTGAAGGAGACGCAATATCATGTGGAACACGAGCGAGAAACACGTGTAAAATATACCAAGAATTTATTAAAGCATTCTTAAATCAATACTGGGCCACAAGTACACAAAACAGAATAAAATCAGAAATATTTGAAGCTAGGAGCTTTGAAAACAGTGGCTGCAATAGTTATAATGAGCTCTTTTAGTACTAGTGGGAAAAGAACCAGTGTTTAACTGATCCTTTACATTAAACAGACTTAGTAGATATAATAGCTCATAAGTTTCCTGTCTTACAGGAGGAACTAATTCATGTCAAGAAGAGTGAGGTTAACAACCTCCTGTATGTATTAGAACAGCTGGACATGCTTTTAGGCAACAGACAAGTGCTGGAAGGCTGGCGTAAAAACAGGTGGCGTACAGACCGCTGCCACACCACGACTCAAAACAGGAATAGTATGTCAAACAGTAACAGCAAGCAAGGTAGAATGGAGGAAGACAGACCTCATGACAGTAACCGTAGTCCATCTAGAAGGGGAAGAGGTGGATTTCGAAAAGGTTTTAGGAGAGGAAATAAACTACAACAGTAGCCAGGAAAAGGAAAAAAATCAAGGGGAGTCGGAAAACGCGTAAGCGGTTCGGACATGGTCCAATCGCGAACGGCCGAAATATGTGGTCCACTAATGAGATTCTTGGAATATGAGGAGAGGGATAACAGTAAAGATGCAATTATGGAAGAGGAAGGCCAGAGGTAGAGGAAACATACCAACCAGCTGTAGAAATTGCAACCTCAAGTGATTTTTACAAGAGAATAAAGAAAAATGAGCAGGTACCAGAGTTATCTGTACAAGGAGTAACGGTAGTTCCTGCCTATGGGGCCCGAAATAAGGTTATAAAGAAGCCGATTTTATTGGAATTTACACTGCAGGAAAAGACATTGACAGTTAATGCCATGGTAGTGAGCGGCCTGTGTGTAAATTTAATCCTGGGAGCAGATTGGTTAATTGCTAATGGAGCAATGCTAGATTTTGCTGAAGGAGCAATGAAAATGAAAGAGGGAAAGGAGGAAAATGTAATAAAATTTGTAGGGAACCAGGGACCACAGTGTGATGAAAGTAATGCCAGAATACAAATACTCAGGGAAAAGATGAGTTGGGATCTCAAACCGCGAGAAACCCTTAATTTCTTTACAAGAGTAGAGTCACAGGAGGAGGCAAATATCGAGATTAGGATCAGAGAAAAGATTGCAAGCATTAAGGGTTTAACTGCGCAACAAGCCTATGGGTTACAATACATACTACTACAGCACAAAAGAGCATTTTCAAAGAAACCAGGGTGCATGAAGTACTATGAGTATTGCTTTCAAATAAAGGCACATGACCCCCTTAGGTTTAAGCTGTATTCCATTCCACTGGCAAAAAGGGAAGCGGTGGATAAAGAAATTAAAAATATGATTGAATCAAGGTAATAGAGTGCTCACAAAGTAATTATACAAGGGTTGTACCAAAAGTAAGGTTCCCAATGAGCTACAGCCTCAAGGGAAGGTGCTAGGCTAAATCCGACAACAGTGCCGTGCGCAGTGGTGTACCCACTCTCAAGCCCGCCCATCCGTGATTCGCTACATTGCTCAGTGTTGGTTTGGCAGCTCTCAGAGATGGAAGTGTTGACAGCTCCCGCCAAGAGCGAGGTTCGAGCAGTAATCTGGTTTCTCCATGCAAACAAATTAGCACCCGTGCAGATTCATCGGCAACTGACTGAGGATTATGGTGAAGAGCGCGTGTCTGTTCAGCACATCCACAAATGGTGCAGTGCTTTTGCTGAGGGTCGCACAGACATTTACGACGAAGAACGAAGAAATGATTGTCCAGAAGATCAACAGTGAGCTGCTCAAAGATCAGAGGGTCACTGTCTGTGAACTTGTTGAACGCGTTCCTGAAGGTTCCCACGGCACAACTACAAGAACTGTAACAGAAATGTTGGGTTATCGCGAAGTGTGTGCTCGCTGGGTCTCTCGGATGCTGACTGCCGGACACAAGGAGACATGCCTTGACTGTGCTTGCAAGTTTCTTCAACAATGTGAGGGGGGAGGCAACAAGGAGAAGTTGTTGACTCTATCCCCCCCCCCCCCCCCAAAAAAAAACAAAGCAACAATTTCGTCAGTGGCGTCACTCCAGTTCATTGCCACCAAAGAAATTAAAATAAACACAGTCAGCAGGAAAGGTTATAGTGACTGTGTTTTGCGATTGGAAGGGGGGTACTCCTAATTGATTTCATTCAGCCTGGTATTGTGAGACAGGAGTCATTCCATGTCAAATCAACACACTTAAAATAAAAATTTTACCTCACCCTCTTAGATTTTGCTGAAAGTTGGTATACTTATAGTGGGTGCTGAAACTAAGAAAAATACCAAATTTCAATTTTTTCCTCAAACCATTCCTGAAATATGGTCATGCAAACTTTTCAAAAACGGCCAAAAATGTGTGAACGGACTTTTTTTTAAATTGCACTAGGAGCTGCCCTAATTGAGCTTGAGAACTGGGAAAGGTGTCATTTTGCAGCATTTTTCATGCTCTTTCCAGTGATAGACAAAAAACATAGCTTCTGATTAATAACCCATTTCAAAATGGTAATTAATATTTTGATTTAATTTTTTTTACAAAAAGTACATAATTGAAAATTTTCAAAATAGTTCCATAACTACTTCATACCGTTGTAAATCACATGGCAAAATATAAATGTGGGATGATGTGGGTTCATTGTTAAAAAAAAAAAAAAAAATTATTCCGGACTCTTGTTTTTCACTAACGGCCCTAGTTTGACCAAACTGACCTTTAAGGTAGTACGTCAGTAGAGGACCGTATACATAGGGCTTGATGTCTGTACAGTAATTCAGAGACTGGAGCCACTGTTGAGATGATGTAGTCTGCATTGTTACCTTCTAAGGCTTTGTGTGCCTACAGCATTATTGTGCAGAGTGGTTTTAGTGAAAAATCAACTGTTACCTCTGTGTTGACCAGTCTGTATCTATTATATTTAATAGTTCATTTTCAAGTAAATCTATACATTGAAGGGCAGTTTATAAATGGTTTCTGTACAAATATGGAACCAAGTAAAAAGTGCAGTGCTGTAGGAGTGCAGTGTTGTAATCCATTGAAGAAGTCAAATCATTTTATTAGAGAGAGAAAAAGTGAGAAATGTCACAACATGGATGCCCAAATTATTTCCTCAAATACCAAGTGGTGCCAAGATTTGTGATAAATGTAGGAAAGATGTAACCAAATTGAAAAATACACCAGAGCCCATCAGTGATGAAAGTGTTGAAGAAGAATCTTCTGGATCAGAGATAATCATCCGAGACCAAGACCCTGACTTCACTCCAACTTCAGTAGCTGTTAAAACATTTAACACAACACTTCAAGAACTAGGTGAGTCCCCAATTGACAAGAGAAAACTAAGATCTAGGCATTACGCCAAATCAAAAGTGAAGAAAATTTCATCAATGACACGTAAATTTTTTGTTGCTCCTGAAACTTCTTCGTCAGATACTGATACTGATGAATCTGTTCTTGAAAATATTAAAAGAAACTTTAAAAATTCTATAAGTAGAGCAAAAAAACTAATGATTCTTACAAGTTTACCTGAAAAGTGGAGTGTCAGGAAAATAATGAGGGAATTTAATGCTTCTACTTACATTGTTCGGCAGCCCAAAAAAATTTTGAAAGAGAAAGGATTCATGGAAGATCCAAACCCAAACCCAGGGAAGTGTTTACCAACAGAAACTGTCAAAACTGTACATTCATTTTATGAAAATGATGAAGTTAGCAGGGCAATGCCAGGTATTAAAGATTGTGTGACAAGTACAGAAACAAGTGGAAATAAGTGTGTAACCTTAAAGAAGCTTACAAGCATTTTAAAGACAAGTTTCCTAACATAAAAATATGTTTCTCTAAATTTGCTGAGTTGAGACCAACACATTGTGTATTAGCTGGCCAGAGTGGCGCGCACACACACTGTCTGCATGTGCACAACTCACCAAAACATAAAATTAATGATAGAAAATGCCAAACTAAATACAAACAGCAGCTTAAACAGTTATAAGCAGTGAATTGCAAAAATGCTTTGCAACCCATCATCAGTTGATTGCAACATGGGAAACTGTGAATACTGTCCACGAGAAACTGTCATACGTAAAATTTTAAAAGACTCTTTTCATGAAAACTTAATTGAACAAGTTCAGTTCCGACAGTGGATGTCAGTTGACCGATGTAATAATCTGGAAATCGTTCAGAAAACTTCTGAAGAATTCATAGATTTATTTAGTAGTAAGATGTCGACTTTGATTCGGCATGACTTCATTGCCAAGCAACAACGAACATTCCTTAACTCCACAAGAGAAAACCTTATGGAATCTGAATTTGTTGTCATATGTGATTTTTCAGAAAATTATAGTATAGTTCTACAGGATGAAGCTCAAGAGTTTCCACTGGACAAGACAACAGATTACCATTCATCCTTTTCTTATATATTACAAACAGGAAGAAAAAATTGAGCATATGAGCTTTGTCATTGTTTCTGATTGCCTGGAGCACAATACAACTGCGGTTTACACTTTTCAAAAGAAGCTAATTTCATATCTAACAAATAAATTTCAAAAGATTCTTTAAAAAGATATACTATTATTCTGACGGTTCTGCTGCTCAGTATAAAAATAAGAAAAACTTCCTGAACCTTTGCCTTCATGAGGAAGACTTTAACATAAAAGCTGAGTGGCACTTTTCAGCCACAGCACATGGGAAAGGGCCTTGTGATGGAGTAGGGGGTTCAGTAAAGAGACTGGCAGCTCGTGCAAGTTTGCAAAGGCCATACCAAAATCAGGATCCAAACCACACTAGATCTATTTGAGTGGGCAATGGATAATATCACAAATGTTGATTTTGCATATTCCACTCAAAAAGACTACGCTGCTTCAGAAATATTCTTAAAAAGCCGATTTGAAGAGGCACTGATAATCAAAGGAACACAGCAATTTCACACTTTCATTCGCAACAATACATCAAAATTAATAGTGAAATACTTCTCAGGTGATATGCAGAGTTGGGAGAGGGAAGGAACTACATCGCCAGACAAACTGAAGTTACAACATGTATCTGGCTATGTCACCACTGTATATGGCAGAAACTGGTGGCTTGGATACATTTTAGAAAAAAATGAAGAACTTGATGAAGTGAAAATAATTTTTCTTCATCCATGTGGACCAGCTAAGTCATTCTCTTATCCTGCACATGCAGATGTCCTGTGGGTGTCAGTTGTGGATGTTCTCACAAAAGTGAATCCATTTACTCCGACAGGGAGAACATACATTAATAATAAATGAAAAGCAACAGTTTGCTTTTGTTCTACAATATTATTTTTATTGCTAACCGGTTAATATGAGAACATACATTCTTAATGAAAGTGATGTAAATCAAACCCAATCAGCTTTATTAAAATGTAATACGTGAAGTTCCAAGACAATTTATTGGGAAACTGCTTTCAATTCAAAACTTATTTTTTGTCTCAGGTTAGTGTTAATGTATATTTTATAGAAAGTTGTTTCAAAATTATTGTTAGTACCTATTGTGTTAAATTTAGCTATGTACAGATACCTGTTACTCAAAAACAAGCATTATGTATTTAATTTGTTCAATAGTTCGATTTCAAACATCATGGACCAGAACTATTATGTAAATACTTGTACTTATTCATACTTTACTTCAGTTTGTAGTTAAATGCTCAATTTCTTGTTTCTGTTATATCGGTTAATATACAGTGAAGTTGTATTAAATTAAAATGAACAATCAACTTAATTATAAAATATGCTGATTAGTTTTGGTTTAATAAGGTGATGTTTTGATATTTCTGATACTTTTTTTACTTACCTTTCAGTATATTTTAAAGAAATACCTGTTTGTTAAAGGTCAATTTGGTCAAACTAGGGCCGTTAGTGAAAAACAAGAGTCCGGAATAATATTTTTTAACAATGTACCCATCATCATCCCAGATTTATATTTTGCCATGTGATTTACAATAGTATGAAGTAGTTATGGAAATATTTTGAAAATTTTCAATTATGTACTTTTTGTAAAAAAAAATTAAAATTAAATCAAAATATTAATTAGTATTTTGAAAAAGGTTATTAATTAGAAGCTATGTTTTGTTGTATATCCCTGGAAAGAGCACGCAAAATGACACCTTTCCCAGTTCTCTAGCTCAATTAGGGCAACTCCTAGGACAATTTTAAAAAAGTCCGTTCACACATTTTTTGGCTGGTTTTTGAAAAGTTTACATAGCCATATTTCAGGAATGGTTTGAGATAAAAAATTGAAATTCGGTATTTTTCCTAGTCTCAGTGCCCACTATAAGTATACCAGCTTTCAGCAAAATCTAAGAGGGTAAGGTAAAATAGGTGTGTTGATTTGACATGGAATGGCTCACATGACCAATCTCTGGTGAGCAATCCAGAATCGCCGGAGAGGATGACTGAAGGAGGGAGTAGAGCTTCTTCACGACAATGCTTTATCCAACGTCGCTTGTCAAGGACTGGAGCTTTTGAAGAAACTTGGGTGGACTGTTATGCCTTATCGCCCGTACAGCCCGGACTTAGCCCCAGTGATTATCATCTCTTCCCCAAGCTCAAGGAATACTTGAATACAAAAACTGGAAAAAATAGACAAAAGTGTAAGCTTTTCAACGCTGTACAAATTAATAACTATAAACAACGTTTTCTATTTGTAAAAAAATATGGGAATCTTCCTTTTGGTACAACCCTCTTAGTAGCCCTCTCGTCATTGTAACAAAGGAGGATAACTCAGTTAGAACTATGCTCATTGCCCTGGCATTGTACAAAACAATAGAGCCACAAACTGATCGGCCTGAAGTGTTGGAGGAATTGGTGCAGAAGTTTTATGGCGTCAAGATATTGACAAGCATATACTTGACTGCCAGCTCCTGGCAAACTCCTCTAGCTCAGGAATGTAGAAAATATACAGCATTTGTATATGAACGAAGAAGTTATCATTTCCGAGCGTTGCCATTTGGTCTGAAAATATCAACATTAGCCTTCACATGCACGTTGGGTGAAGTGCTAGGAGAACAGCTACTAGACAAAATCACAGTCTACATAGATGACATTCTAATTACTGCCAAAAGTTGGGAGGAACATAATGAAACACTGAAACAGGTTCTTGATCAAGTTGAGAACAACATTAGTGTCAACCTAGAAAAGTCTGAATTCAGAAAAGGTGAAATTAAATTTTTAGGGAATGGCATTTCAGTGGAAGGCATCAACCCTGATACCGACAAACTCGAAGCCATTAGAAATTTCCCACAGGCTAAGACCAAAAGGCAGATTAAAGCATTTATAAGGCTCAATGGATTCTATCACAAATTTGCGAACAATCAGGCACTCAATGCTCAGGAAATGTTGGGCTTAACTAAAAATAATGCCACTTGAGTGTGGACTAAAGAGTGCGGGGAAGAGTTTAAAAAGATCAAAGACAAATTGTGTAACAGCATCGTGTTAGCCTACTTGAATTTAAATGAGCCATTCTGCATTTTTGGCGACGGTTCAGAATAAGTCACAGAAAAGGAGGCTTTGGCAGTAGTCTTTGCTTTCAATAAATTCAGATATTACGTCATGGGCAGAAAAGCTCAGGTTTACACCAATCATGAAGCATTATCTTTCCTTATGGATTGCAGACTGAGCCACAACAGATTGACCAGATGGGCCATTGCTCTATAGGGGTACGATTTTACTACCGAGTACTTTCCTGGAGGAAGTAACATAGTGGCAGACACCTTATCTAGGTTACCTGTTGGAATGGACAAAGCAGATTTTAATGATTCAGGGCAAAAGGAGGTATCAATTATGTACCTCACACAAGTAAAGAAGGAGGACAAAATTTGAGTCATCCTACAAAACCTAAAAAGGGAACATGAGGATATTAAGCTTATCCGCTAAAATCAGGATATATTATACGATATATAAAGGGATCTCATAAAGGAGAGCAAATCCTGAGAAAAAGTAGTGGAAGGTCCATTGGCCGAAACAGAGTATCAGTAGCAGATAAGACAAAGGAAAGCTGCTACTTCAGCAATATTGAAAAGAAGGCCAGGGCAGTATTAAAAACAGGCATTCGATGTCAAAAGATCAAGGCAGCTAATTCTAGCAATAGAATGGAAATGCATAACATGATCCCGACCAAAGTATTAGAAAGGGTCTGCATGAATTTTTATGGCCCCCTTCCAACATCATGAGAAGGATATAAACATCTATTTGTGGTGTTGGATACATTGTCAAAGCATGTGGAATTGTATCTGTTGAGAAAGGCTACAGGTAAGTCGGTAACAGACAAAATTAAGAATGACTATGTTACCAAGGTAGGCAAACCCGAGAGAATCATTAGCAATAACAGAAAGCAGTTCACCTCAGTGTATTGGAAGCAAATGTTGAATGATTTAGATATAAAACCCATTTACATTTCAAAGTACCTCAATTCAACATGAGTGAGAGAGTGAGGAGAGAGCTCAATAGATTATTTAGAACCTATTGTGCTAACAAACATTATATGTGGGTAGAATATGTTGAAAAGTTTGAAAGAATAACCACCGAGTTGCCTCAATCGACCACAGAACTGCCTCCACAGGAATTGATGACAGGGGAAAGTGTGCCCAGTATTATCGAGCAAATATTAGCTTTCCACCCAGAGATGAATTATCCACCCAAGAGAATAAAGACCTGGCATTAAAGAGGATAAAAGAAAAGGCGACTAAATGTAAGAGTAAACATGATCAGCAATTCAGAAAGGTATTGTACCAAGTTGATGAACTGGTGCTAATTAAGTCAAGACTGAGGTCCTCAAAAATTGATTCGTAAACCAAGAAGTTCCATGAAACGTATGCGGGTCCATTTAGGATAATTAGACTGGCTCATCCTAGTGCTGTGGAGGTGGCCAACCCAAAGACAGGACAGAATAAAGGATTGTATAATGTTGTTGATATCAAAAAGTTTCATCGGAAATAGAGCAACTTCAGGGGGCAATAGCACACTTTGCACTGCTAGGTAGCTGATGCCTACGTGAGACGATTGGATTAAACGTTATTAGCAACAATTGGTACATGGTCTGCGAGTGATTACAAGCAGTAGTGAGGTTTCCACAGCAATACATATATATTTAGGCTAGGATGAGTCCAGCTACAGTTCAAATGAGGAAGAAATAGTTTTGTATCTACCACAGAAGTCGACTACTCATATATGAACGATAATGAGAGAGTTTTGGATCGACCACTCATATATGATGATAAGGAATAGGAATGTAATAGGCGACATGAGAATCGGCCACATATTTAGGGATTAGTAGGTGAGGTATTTCCGCTGAAGCATTATTATTATTAATAATTGTATCATGAGTTTTTCTGTAAGTTCTATGACAGCCTCTGCTGCATATTGAGGAGGTAAATAGAGTGAGCAAACAGTGACCCTTCAACACATATGAATTTCAATTGCAACTGCTTGCAGATCAGTAACCAGGGCAGAGCAAAGGAGTGGTGCACATTACTGGCAAACACAGGAACCTCTAACTTGGCACTTTTCCCAATGATGTCATCCTTGTAACAGAGCATATAGCTCCCTTAGTACAATGGCATCAGATGCTTTAAAATGAGTTTCCTGCAAACACAAGCACTGGGGGCGTTCCTGTGCTGCGAGTTTCAGTTCCTCCTCGAGTCCTGAACCCATTCAGGTTCCACTGTAGTATGGGTACTATTTCACCAGTGTGGTTTTAATTTGCCGATTTCTTTGCACCAGGGAGGTGAGGCACTTCTAGAGAGAGGGGGAGAGGGGCCGTCTGGGTCTGGTGGTGAGGCACCTGACTGCATGGTTTCCTCCTCACCAGTCAGACATGACAGAACAATGTCTGATGGTGCTCGGAAAAGGTTTCAACCCAAACGTTGTGACTGTCCCAGTTCCCGTTCCCTTAAGAGGATGACGGGAAAAGGAGGCATAGAGAGGCACTCTGCTTTTGGGTGCCATGTTGATGTTCACTGTGGAACTGTTGCTGGTCTCTTCTGTTATAGCTGCCTGGATTAGTATGTTCTTACTCGCTTTGCTTTGGGCTTGTACACGTAAAGGTACAGGTGCTTGTGGTTGATAGTGGTATGGGTTTTGTTGCTTTATAGTCTTTACCGTCTTCAGTATAAGGGATCTGCTTAGTCACTTTTATTTCCTGAACTTTGCCTTCCTCAGCATAAACAAAACAATTTCAGCTCCAGACTGAGAGTCTCACAGAGCAGTTGATGCAGACTGCCAGAGACGGGCACAGTCAGTCCCAGTGTCATGGGCTGCCTTTCCATACTTCCCACAGGTCGCTTCACCTCTGCAACTCATCGTTCTATGGGCAAAACGCTGCCATTTATAGCATCACACAGGATTAGGTATGTAAGACCTGCTGAAGTTAGAGGAACCCTGCCATAATATGTTCAGGAAGCATTGGAGAATTAAAGGTGACAATGAATATAGAGGTCTTCTCAATTTCCCCATTATTCCTTCAGATTCACTTCTCCTCATCCACTATCCCCTATCCATTCTTACTTCAGCTCTCTTACATCCACATCCATGACATTACAGTACATGAGAGAGGCATGCACCTCACCGATCATATCATAAACACCCAATTTGTGTGATTACTTAACAAGTTCCACCTGCTTTGACTTGTTAGTTTCGACAAACAGGAACCATTATGCAAACATTTAATAGACTTTAAGGTGCCAGAAATCCTCCTCCTAAGTCTTTATGAATTAGAAGGGGGACATTTTTTCTAATGTTCCCTCCATCCTCTTTATCACTGAAAAAACACTTTGACTTTCCTTGAGCCTTGTTACTATAGTCCAACTTATTCCAATTATGAGGAGGCCTCTCTCATACGTTCAGATGAATCGGTATGAGTATTCCCAGGGAGTACAGTTGAGAGGAAAAGAAGATTTCGAGGGTTCCATCTCAGTCCCATGAACATCTGGGGAAATAAGGGTCCACTCAGACTAAGCCTTGGGTACCTGAATAAGCAGTATACGACAGGTGTGGCAGGTCCCCCAGAGTTGCCCGCTAATGATTGTTCTTCCTTAACAGCCGTGCATCTTATCGGCATGCAGCACACCTTGAGATTGAGGTTTTTTATAAAGGTTTACCATCCTCATGATCCGAGCGGTTAAGGGGAGATTTACTATCTCTTGGCTAAAAAAAATCGATTTTTTTTTTTAAATTTCATTTTTGGATCCATGAAACGGTTTCTCTGAATACGGAAAGGAAATGTTTGTTATTCGCAGTTGAACAAAAAAAATGCACCTGCCTGAAATCGGCGTTTTTCACACACCAGTTTTTCTCGGGAATTTCGACTTTGTAGCGGCGAAAAATTATTCTATGTGCTTGCCCATGACTAAAACTGATAAAGTGATCAAGGACCTTATGACAGACTATGGCTTGGCAATCAAACGGCATTCCAATTCTGCCGAACAGATAAAGAAAGAAATTTGGGCAACTTATTTCCACAAGTGTTCGACGGATGACCATCCACAACACCAAAATTGTCCAGCTGGGGAAACTAGTTTGTGCAAGTGGCACATTGCAGAGGCTACCAGACATCTGACAAATATCAACATGACCAGCCGCTCTCCAAAGAAGTTCAAAAAGTGATTCATCTGATCTACGAGGCCCTTTCAGAGGACGAGTTACTGTGCCGGTGCTTGGGAGGAAACACACAAAATTCAAATGACAGTTTGAATGCGTGTGTTTGGAAGTTAGCCCCCAAGCAACTGCATTCTGGTGCGAAGACTGTGGAGATTGCGACTTTCCTGGTAGTGAGCAGCTTCAACGAAGGGTATTCAGCAATTCTGAAGACATGACAATGATGGACATCACCCTGTGACTCTATTCGATGCAGTTCACCAAGCATTTGGACAACCACTGGATTCAAGTGGTAGAAAACCGTTTGTCACCGGCCGTACGAGCAGCTCTGGAACAGCGCAGGATGGCCCAGATCGAGCAGAACGCCCTCTATGAGGAAGAGGAAGGACTAGTTTATGGACCCGGAATAGCAGAGTAAACGTAAGTTGCATAATATTGCATTCATATGTAGTCAAAACTTCAAACGCATTTTTCTCTAAATGACTTTTTTATCGGGCGGTATGATAACTTCAAATCTACTGAACTGATTGGCATGATTCTTTGTTTCCGACGATGCTAACTAAATTGTCCAGGAGTTGTACCACTTTTATTCCAATCCATCAACTAAAATACTTTTACTTGGCCGACGAAGCCAAAAAATCGATGATAACCCCCCCCCCCCTTTTTTTTTTTCAAATGGTCACCAATTTGTTTCCGATGGTCGAAATAACTTAAGCGAGTTACAACTCCTAAAGAATCTTATATACTTCACTAACGTCAACTCAATTTTGATTTCAGATGAGCCGGCTGACCTGTGTCATACCGTGCGTGGAGGTCTACATTGAAATTTTGGTTCGTTCCGACGGCACTTCCGCCTTTGCTCTTCGACATTTCCGGTCGAAAAAATTCCAGTTTGTACAGGAAATATCAATAAACATCTTGATCAAATTTCACATTGATACCTATAGCACATCCCGAGAAAAAAATTCACAAAGAACATGCTTTTGCGGGCCAAAGATAGTAAACCTCCCCTTAAGTGAAGATCCCCGTTCCTTGTGACACAATGTTCCACTGTCGTGTCACATTGTGGTCGCTGAAGCTTGCCCAGAGCTTATGGTAGAACAGACTTGCAGCGCACACCAGTCTCCAGCTCAGGAAACCCAGTGTCACAAAGCCTGTACCCAGTAAACGAATGCTGAGCCCCTGAGGGCACCAACAGAGAAGATTTCTGATTGTGCGACAGATAATGGCAGCAATATGAAGAAACTAAATTGTTCGATGTTTGGTAGAAAAGATTATTCCTTGTTTTGCACACATATGAAATTTAACTGTAATGCAGGCAACGGATAACTTCACAGAAGTGTCACACAGTTTACGATATCGTTAATTATATTAAAAAAAGGAACATTAATGCTAGTGATGAACTACACAAAATGTGGATGGATTCTGGATGCACAAAAGACAATGTGAAGAAAATCATTCTCGATGTCAAGCCACAATGAAACTCCTGTTGTTACATGTTGTAGAGATTGGTTCAGCATCCATAATAGTCAAAATATAGCTCAGTCATTAAAAAGCGCCCTCCATGATTACTGGTGCTCAGCTAAACAATATCAAGGAGATATTCTATTGCAACAAAAGATATTTCTGGGGACTCTTACTTGACTGTCAGCAAAGCGATACTGTGAGTAAATTGCCCGAATGAAGCCCTTAATAACAGTCTAACAAAAGACACAATTACAATCCAGTGTAAAAGTGAATCATGCATAAAAAATGAAACAGTCATTTGAGAAAATCGAATATAACTCAATTATGGCAGTGGCTACTGTGTTGGACCCAAGGTTTAAGTGATTACATTTTAAAGATCCTTTGGTCAAGGGTAAAGCGGTCACATACTGAAATGGATTCCCAAAAATCAGTAACAAATCAGATTCTTCCGGCAAATCAGAAGAAGAAGAACAGGTTTCTGATGTGTGGAAGTATCGAGAACTTTTTTTTTTTATTTCTGTATGGTCACACCACTAACATTACGTCCACACATCAATAAAAACACATTTGTTTCGGTTTATCTAATTCTAATGTCTTACACCTGGATGTAAATAACAAAATGTTTGACAGCTAGCTGTTTAAAGGACAGTTACAACAACAACCCTTCAATCAGAGAATGAGCTTGGCCACACCTTCTATTCTATCCACTGTTCTCATATCATTCTGCTATCTCAGATACCAGTTGCCACAGATGTCTCATGTGGACAGTAATGTAACAGTATTAAACTATGTTCACCGTTTTCATTGTTTGTCAGTGCAGTTTGTTTATTTATGAGACAGAAAGTTCTTAACTGGAAAAGTCTGCAGAAAAGTGAGAAGACTACCATGACTCTGTAAAGCAGTTGCTATTACTACAGCCATATAATCTGTCCAGTCAAACATGTACTGACATCACCCCCTACCATGCTTGACTATCTATCACTTTGTTATTTTGATTCATGTATAGTCACAAAATCTTTCCTCTGCCCTTCTGATACAAATACTGATACTGGGCTACCCATCATCATTTCATTTGTTTGCAATATTAAGTTTGATAGGACAAAGGAAACGAGATGAAGTGAATGTGTTTCTGAGTAGTTCAGTAAAACACTTGTCAAACTTTTCACTACATCAAAACACTCAGAAGGGGAACTCCTAGAAAAGAGTGTCCATATCAAACCTGACTGCAATATCCATATTTATAAATCACTTTAACAGTTTGCCAGTTTGCCAGAGAAACAAATGTGAAGTCTGCACTTTCCCAAATATTTAGAACCTGCTTCAGTTATTTTGTTAGCTAACATATAATGTTCTAAAATTACTAACTATTTATCTTTCAGGAATGCCCTCCTTGTATATGTCATTGATGTTATTGTAAAGTTACAGTTAATAATGCCACTTGATAAGATCTGTGCAGTGAGGAGAGTCATTACCTTTCTCAGTTTTACTAATAACCTAAATAGAAATGTCGTGTAACAGAGTGCAAGTCCCCCTGTCATAGCCAAAATGTGAATTTAAGACTGTAAAATTACATTTTTTTAAATCACTTGTAAATCTCCCACGCGCTGTTCATACCTTGCACATGTCAAATCTAAGTGATGGCACACTGTTAACTGCTCTAAAAGTTTCATTACGAATTTCCAACAGACGACATACTGAAGCAGCCACGCAATTCAGCTGTAGGGAACAAAGCTATAATCATGAAATTATAGATGATAAGAGCCTTATTGTGGTCTTCGTCCCAAATTTCTGGTCTGGCACAATTCGACAGTCTATCGAAATGAAGGTGTTGGAAACCTCACAAAGGATGACAGGTGTTCTACTATAGGCAAAGCTTGGATATGTTAGTCACGTAACGCTGGGTGTCTCGTGTACTCGAGTCAGAAATGTTTAATGGATGTAAGTTTCTTTGTATGACAGAATATGTATCATAAAAAATGGTCATAAAATAACACAAAGAGCACTATGAGCTAAACTTGCAGATACACAACAAACAACATCAACGATACTTTACAATCTGGTTGCAGTATAAGCAGCGAGCACAATTTAGGCTAGTGGTGTACAGACTTGCTAATAAAATAGGTCCAAACCACTTACTGTGACTGCATGAGGGCCACAAGTTCAAAAATATTGTACCATGAGACAAGTTTTTATTCTGAATTAGGAATTTCTGCCTCAATGCGAGCTGAACTGGGCTCAAAAGAACAAAATTCTACAAGGGCCTGCTGTCTCCACTTTGGGGGAAAAAGAAAAAATTAAATTACAAAAACAAATGTTGAGGGGAGGGCTACCACCAGATCAGTGACAAGTGGCATGTGGCCCATGGGCCATGGCCTGAGCATCCCTGATGTAGACCATTATACTGTCAGTGCAATGAAAAGATCACAGCAGATCGTCCTAACATTGTGCATGAGAACAGAATTGTCGATGTGGATGGACAGCCATAAAAAATATTGTGTGCTCCTTAATTTGACTGAAACTTATAAATGCTTCTGGTACATATAAATTTTAACTGGTTTCGATGTGAAGTCGTGGTTTAGTTATTAAAACAGGTACTATTTACACTTATTCTCTTAACATAGGAATACCTGAAAAGGTGATGGTTGTTTTAAAGCTGCCATTCCCAGTATAATTTAAGAATGAAGAAACACACACCTCTGGTGTAGTATTCTACAATATTTGCTATTTTAGAAACCAGTTTTTGGCTGTTACACCTCTGTTACATATAAAAAGATGAATATATACGGTTGTGAAATTTTTTTGTAGGCCAACGATTTTAAAGTAGTCTATCTAAAGAGTATCTTGGTTGGTTTTCAATGTGGCAATTGTTAATGTTTGATAAGGACTAAAGCATGAGGAATTATTTCAGTAAAATGAAATGTAAAACTGTTTAGCTTAGATAAATTATGTAACACACTGAATAATGAACTGCATGATAAATTACAACACTTGTTCTAAGAAGAAAAATAAGTTGAACAATATAGAAAACTTTGGTGAGATGTTACAAGTGTGTAACTGAACAAGATAATCTTGTCCTTGAAAGGTCCAATATTATAAAACTGTTAAAATATTACAAGTAAGACTAAACCGGTAAACCAGTGGTATACTAGCTACAATTTTAACAGGGCAAGTGAAACTAAAGCAACCGAAATAAAGGAAAAATGGAGCATATGAATAGGATGGGTAACTTATAGAGTGCTCTGGATGGGATTATTAGCAGTATCAGCAGTTACAAGTGGTGTGTAAGAGAACCAAGTCTGATCATTCACTATTAAGCTCGGGCAAGTGGACACATGCTTACTAACTTTGGCTACTTCAAGGCAGTTCGTCTTCCTCCATTTGTGGATGTTCTGTAAGACTGCATGTTGTATCTTGTAAGTATGCCTACTTTAAGCAGGTGGTCTGCAAAAGTAAAATCTCCTTTTCTAAGCCATCAGCTTTTATAGTGTTTCATCAAACGGATGGATATTGCCCTGCCAGACTTGCCTATTCAGTATTTGCCATAATTACAGGCGATTTTGTATATTTCACTCCACTTCAAGACTGATGTGCTGTCTCTACCATTGGGCAAAAGTGTTCAATAGTGTCGTGCACATAAAATTATGTTTTCAAATTCCAGCGCACAGGGTTAGATTTTGAGAATGGGTTCTGAAACAAGTGCATGGCAGTGAAATTGATCCTTACTCCTTTTCTCATTTTGTTTTCAGGCGATGCTTTGTTTCATTTACACAGGCATGTTAATTTCAACAACTGCAGACAGTGAAGCACTGATAGACCTTTTCTGCTTCATGTGGGTCCCCTTCACGATCAACAAATAGAAGTGCGATGCGCAGTGTAGTACCGACAGACCTGTTCTGCTTCATGTGGGACCCCTTAATGATCACAAAAAAGGAGTGTGGTGTGCAGTTAGTGGTGACAGAATAAAAGGCCTAATTTTTTTAATGAACAGTGACCAATGAAAGGCATGTGCAAAACATTTTGCAACAGTCTTTTAATAAACTGAGTGGACAAGAATGAAGCTTTGAATTTTTTCAACAGGATTTGTAAGGGCTCATACAGCCAATGTTTCTTTGCACACAATACACGATGTGTTCCATGACAGACTCATTAGGAACAATATCTGGCCCGCTCAAAGTCCCGATTTAACCCCGTGGAATTTCTGTTCGTGGAGAGCACTGAAGGATAATGTGTACACAACAAATCCACACACATTACAAGAACAGTTCCAGCATCTGCTTCCATGACATGGTTCAGTACACAATTTATTTGCATACATTTTAAATTTAGTACTGTGATAGTGGACACATGACAAAGCACATGATTCACCAGACAATGGAGCACTCGCTGCTTGCCATCTACTGCACTGTGAGTGCAATCATCAAATAAATGGAGCGTACTGTCCCCCCCCATGAACCATGGACCTTGCCGTTGGTGGGGCGACTTGCGTGCCTCGGCAATACAGATGGCCATACCGTAGGTGCAACCACAACAGGGGGCTATCTGTTGAGAGACCAGACAAACGTATAGTTCCTGAGGAGGGGCAGCAGCCCTTTCAGCAGTTGCAGGGGCAACAATCTGGATGATTGACTGAACTGGCCTTGTAACACTAACCAAAATGGCCTTGCTGTGCTGGTACTGCAAACGGCTGAAAGCAAGGGGAAACTACAGCCGTAATTTTTCCCGAGGGCATGCAGCTTTACTGTATGGTTAAATGATGATGGCGCCCTCTTGGGTAAAATATTCCGGAGGTAAAATAGTCCCCCACCCGGATCTCCGGGCGGGGACTACTCAAGAGGACGTCGTTATCAGGAGAAAGAAAACTGGCGTTCTACGGATCGGAGTGTGGAATGTCAGATTCCTTAATCGGGCAGGTAGGTTAGAAAATTTAAAAAGGGAAATGGATGTGTTAAAGTTAGATATAGTGGGAATTAGTGAAGTTCGGTGGCAGGAGAAACAAGACTTTTGGTCAGGTGAATACAGGGTTATAAATACAAAATCAAATAGGGGTAATGCAGGAGTAGGTTTAATAATGAATAGAAAAAATAGGAGTGCAGGTAAGCTACTACAAACAGCATAGTGAACACATTACTGTGGCCAAGATAGACACGAAGCCCAGGCCTACTACAGTAGTACAAGTTTATATGCTAACTAGCTCTGCATATGATGAAGAAATTGACGAAATGTATGACGAGATAAAAGAAATTATTCAGGTAGTGAAGGGCGACAAAAATTTAATAGTCATGGGTGACTGGAACTCGAGAGTAGGAAAAGGGAGGGAAGGAAACATAGTAGGTGAATATGGATTGGGGTTAAGAAATGAAAGAGGAAGCCATCTGGTAGGATTTTGCGCAGATCATAACTTAATCATAGCTAACACTTGGTTCAAGAACCATAAAAGAAGGTTGTATACGTGGAAAAATCCTGGAGATACTAGAAGGTTTCAGATAGATTATATAATGGTAAGACAGAGATTTAGTAACCAAGTTTTAAATTGTAAGACATTTCCAGGGGCAGATGTGGACTCTGACCACAATCTCTTGGCTATGAACTGTAGATTAAAACTGAAGAAACTGCAGAAAGGTGGGAATTTAAGATGGGACCTGGATGAACTGAAAGAACCAGAGGTTGTAGAGAGCTTCAGGAAGAGCATTAGGGAACGACTGAAAGGAATGGGGGAAAGAAATACGGTAGAAGAACGGGTAGCTCTGAGGGATGAAGTAGTGAAGGCAGCAGAGGATCAAGTAGGTAAAAAGACGAGGGCTAGTAGAAATCCTTGGGTAACAGAAGAAATATTGAATTTAATTGATGAAAGAAGAAAATATAAAAATGCAGTAAATGGAGCAGGCAAAAAGGAATACAAACATCATTAAAAAATGAGATCGACAGGAAGTGCAAAATGGCTAGGCAGGGATGGCTAGAGAAGATACTGCCTACAGTAAAATTAAAGAGACCTTTGGAGAAAAGAGAGCCACTTGTATGAATATCAAGAGCTCAGATGGAAACCCAGTTCTAAGCAAAGAAGGGAAAGCAGAAAGGTGGAAGGAATATATAGAGGGTCTATACAAGGGGGGTGTACTTGAGGACAATATTATGGAAATGGAAGAGGATGCAGATGAAGATGAAATGGAAGATACGATACTGCGTGAAGAGTTTGACAGAGCACTGAAAGACCTGAGTCGAAACAAGGCCGCGGGAGTAGACAACATTCCATTGGAACTACTAACGGCCTTGGGAGAGCTAGTCCTGACAAAACTCTACCATCTGGTGAGCAAGATGTATGAGACAGGCGAAATACCCTCAGACTTCAAGAAGAATATAATAATTCCAATCCCAATGAAAGCAAGTGATGACAGATGTGAAAATTACCGAACTATCAATTTAATAAGTCACAGCTGCAAAATACTGTCACAGCTGCAAAATACTAACATGAATGCTTTGCAGACGAATGGAAAAACTGGTAGAAGCCGACCTCGGGGAAGATCAGTTTGGATTCCGTAGAAATGTTGGAACATGTGAGGTAATACTGACCCTATGACTTATCTTAGAAAATAGATTAAGGAAAGGCAAACCTACGTTTCTAGCATTTGTAGACTTAGAGAAAGCTTTTGACAATGTTGACTGGAATACTCTTTTTCAAATTCTAAAGGTGGCTGGGGCCAAATAGAGGGAGCGAAAGGCTATTTACAATTTGTACAGAAACCAGATGGCAGTTATAAGAGTCGATGGACATGACAGGGAAGCAGTGGTTGGGAAGGGAGTGAGACAGGGTTGTAGCCTCTCCCCGATGTTATTCTATCTATATATTGAGCAAGCAGTGAAGGAAACAAAAGAAAAATTCGGAATAGGTATTAAAATCCATGGAGAAGAAATAAAAACTTTGAGGTTCACCAATGACATTGTAATTCTGTCAGAGACAGCAAAGGACTTGGAAGAGCAGTTGAACGGAATGGATAGTGTCTTGAAAGGAGGATATAAGATGAACATCAACAAAAGCAAAACAAGGATAATGGAATGTAGTCGAATTAAGTCGGGTGATGCTGAGGGAATTAGATTAGGAAATGAGACACTTAAAGTAGTAAAGGAGTTTTGCTATTTGGGGAGCAAAATAACTGATGATGGTCGAAGCAGAGAAGATATAAAAAGTAGACTGGCAATGGCAAGGTAAGCATTTCTGAAGAAGAGAAATTTGTTAAGATTGAGTATAGATTTACGTGTCAGGAAGTCGTTTCTGAAAGTATTTGTATGGAGTATAGCCACGTATGGAAGTGAAATATGCACGATAAATAGTTTGGACAAGAAGAGAATAGAAGCTTTCAAAATGTGGTGCTAAAGAAGAATGCTGAAGATTGGATGGGTAGATCACATAACTAATGAGGATGTATTGAATAGAATTGGGGAGAAGAGGAGTTTGTGGTACAACATGACTAGAAGAAGGGACCGGTTGGTAAGACAAGTGCTGAGGCATCAAGGGATCACAAATTTAGCATTGGAGGGCAGCGTGGAGGGTAAAAATCATAGAGGGAGACCAAGAGATGACTACACTTAGCAGATTCAGAAGGATGTAGGTTGCAGTAAGTGCCGGGAGATCAAGAAGCTTGCACAGGAGAGAGTAGCAAGGAAAGCTGCATCAAACCAGTCTCAGGACTGAAGACCACAACAACAACAACAACATACTGTATTAGTACAGTACATTACTAATGAGTTCTCAATGACTGTTAAGCTATGTTTCCAATTCATTATTTGTGTGTATATTCAAGTACACACACAAATTTCGCGTTCAACAAATCATTCATGCAGGACAATTGTTCAAAAGTACTGTGATTTGACCATCAGACACTCCCAAGACAAAGTAATAAGCATCCCCGGTACAGAGAAACAACTAAAAAATTTGAAAGAAAATAAGTCAGCAAGTCTGGATGGAATCCAAAATCTATTTCACAGAGAGTTCTCAACAGTGCTGGCCCCTTACCTAGCTTGCATTCATCAAGAATCTGCCCAGCACAAAGACCCAACTGACTGGAAAAAAGCACAGGTGACTCCAGCACATGAGAAGGGTAAAAGAATGGACCTGCAAAATTAAAGACTAATATTCCTAACTTCAGTTAGCTGCAGAATCCTTGAACATATTCTCAATTCAAATATAATAAATTTTTCTGAGACCGAGAAACTTATGTCCACGAATCAGCATGGCTTTAGCAAGCATCGCTCATGTGAAACTCAGCTTACCTTTGGTCATGTGATAATACAGCGAACTACGAATGGAGGGCAAGAGGCAGATTCCAAATTTCTAGATATCCAGAAAGCATGACTAGCAGGGTACCCTCTGCCATGCACACTATGGTGGCTTGAAGAGTACCTACGTGGATGTAGATAAATAAATAATAAAGCATGTAAATGTTTTTGTACAAGATAAATACGCAGTTTATCGGTCAACCACAGTTGAATGTTCTTCAACGGATACAGCATACACTACATACATGAACCCCTATCCATATGATCAATGGAAGGGTTATGGAGTAACCCCCCCCAACTCCACCGTGAATTTGATATTATTATGCTTAGAATTTAGATATTTTTGGAATGCTTAAGTTGTCATAGTACCCACCCAAAAGCTCAGCATCTCATTAACATATGAAAACCAGCACCCAATCTTGTGAGAGAGTATGTTATTTTCCATGAAATGTTTTTCAAAATTTCTATGAAGATTTCTGCTAGGACTGGGCTGAGGGGGCAACCCATAACTAGACCATTTAACTGTTTGTACATCTTGGCATTGAAACAGAAATAATTCACTATGTTAACTTAATTAATAATACCATAACAAGATTTAAACTTGGTCCTGATTTTGGACAAGTTATTTAACTTTCTGGCGAACTGGCAACACAGAGATGAGAATACACTACAGGACAGATTGGGATATTGTCTTTATCGAGTTTAGACAGGCCATAAAAATGTCTGGGAGCTATAGAACTCATATTGAGAGAAAGTAGGTAACAGAGTCAAACAAGAGGGTTATCCGGAAAATAGATTACATTTTGGTATTAAAAAAGTATAGGAAAACTGATGTTTTACAATTAAATACTACTTTCCAACATAGTCTCCACACAAATTAAGGCATTTTTCATAGTCATGAACAAGCTTTGAAATTCTGTTCTCGTACAATTCAGTTCACAAGAATTTAGGCATTTACCTTAATGGCGCATGAGCTCTGAAATTCAATTCTCATGAATTCTGGCACCTTACACTTCAATCAGTTAGTCACACCTTCCTGCAGTTCCACATGTATGTCAAACTGCTGTGTTGCAAGCAATGTCTTCTCCGTTTAAATCAGATGGTAATTACTGAATGCAAGATCCTGACTGTAGGGCAGATAGCATTACTGGCTAGTAGACACCTGGGGTTGTTTGGCTACCTAGTGCAAGTCTTTTTATTTGATGCCATTTTGGCGTATCAATGATGATGAGGACAACACAACATCCAGACCCCGAGCATGTAAAATCTCCAACCTGATCAGGAATCAAATTCAAATAAATCAACAACAAGCACACCTTTCCTGTAACAAAAACAGGTGCCATAAGCTTTCTTGCAGGCAATGTTTGCACGGATCTTATTGGTTTCTTGGGAACCTCTCATCAAGAATGGAATTAGGTCTTCCAGTTCACATTTTTGACCAAAGTCCCATCTCCAGTAATGATCTGATCACATAATAAGTCACCAGTTTTTTCAAAAAAACCAAGAAATGACAATGACACAGCCATATGTTGATTCTTGTAGTTTTCTGTCAAGACTTTGGGTAACCATCTTACAGAAAACTTATGATAGCCTAGCTTCTGTGCAAGGAGTTCATACAACAAACTTCGCGAAATTTGTGGAAAATTAAATGAGGACTCAGTTATTTTGAATCAGTGGTTTTCCTGAATCTTCTCATTGACTTTTGTGACCCAGTCGATCAGTCACAATGCTGTCACCCACCTCGTTCTTCATCATGAACATTAATTAGGCTACTTTTAAACATAATGTACCATTGGCATACTCCACCTTCACTGATTATGTTGTTTCCATACACTTTACACTGTTGGTAAGTTACCCATCCTACTCATATGCACCATTTTTCTTTTATTTAGTTTCTGTAGTTTTACCTGCACTGTTAATATTGTAGTTAGTACACTTACAGTTGTTTTCACTTACCTGTTTGGTCTCACTTGTAATATTTTAACAGTTTGTAATATTGGACCTTCCAAGGACAAGATAACTTGATCAGTTACACCCTTGGAACATCTCACCAAAGTTTTCTATGTTGTTCAACTTATTTTTCTTCTCAGGACAAGTGTTGTAATTTATCATGCAGTTCCTTATTCAGTGTTTTACATACTTTATCTAAGCTAAATAGTATTACATTTCATTTTGCTGAAATAAATCCTGTTTCTTTAGTCCAATATCAAACATTAACAATTGTCACATTTGAAAACCAGCCAAGATACTCTTTAGATGGACTACTTTAAAATCTTTGCCCCCCTCCCCCCCAAAAAAGTCACAGCCATACGTATTCATCTTTTTATACGTGACAGAGGCATAACAGCCAAAAACTGGTTTCTAAAATAATAAATATCTTAAAATATTACACCAGCACCATATGGTTTTCTTCATAAAGTATCAACTATTCAACCTAGAGACTACAGGATAGTCAGTTAATACAAGCACTATTTTTTATAAGGATCATCAATGTTCATGACACAGTATATTCTTGCAAAAAAATGTTCACTTGCAATTCAATCAACAGACTTTGTTATATGTTCCTGACTCCCAGTTTGACCACTAAATTTCACCATCATCAAACAAAAATTTATAACAAAAATAATAATCTGACTTGTGCTCTCCATCTCAAGAGGCTTATCACTAATTACAAGAACAAAGAGAAAGTGTTTCTATCCATTGTTGAATTTTATAAACTAATAAAGTTCAAAACCTATCAAATTTTAATTGCGCTAACTGAAATTAGGATTGGGTGGAGTGGTTGGGGAGACCATTTGCTTTCTGCCAAACACCAAGCTGCCCTCCATCTTCTGAAAGGCCATCACTTTATAGTGCTTTACACTGAAATATAATAGTATAATTTACAATTCGTAACCCAACTGTCAATTGGGACTATACATGTGTTAGAATATAAACCTAATACAGTCATGGTCTTGGGTTTGTTTAATGTATATCTGTTTGTTATGTTACTTGGACACTGCTTCTATTTGGTTGAAGTTCGGATTCGGAATGAAGGCTACATTTATACCAATGCGTATATTTGCATTTGTGACTTTTGCCCGGATATCAAGCTTACTTAAAATTACAGCTCCAATAAATGAAAACTTTTCTCAAAGTCCCTTCTTTACTTACTACCAGTTTTCCACTACAGTTCTTGATTTTTCATGTATTTGCTTCTCTTTTCTCCAAAGGTATCTTTAATTTTGTTACAGGCAGCATCCATCCTTCCCCTAGTTACACATGCTTCTACAGCCTCGCATCTATCCTCTAGCCATTCCTGATTAGTCATGTTGCACTTTCTGTCAATCTCGTTTTTTATTAAGTCGGTGCATTAAGTTCATAGCATTTTTGTTTTGGATGCTGGTATTCTGGTTACTACGTGTTTATTTATCACCTGTAATTTTTTATTTGTTGTCCATTATTGCTATTTAAGTTTCATCGTTTTGTCATTTGGAGATGGTGAGAGGGAGCTGTGAATCCTAGAAAATGGAGTGATGAAGAGGAGAAAGTAGAACATTTCCGACACATTCTTTTGTTTGAGATCAATAGAGTGGTGACAGCAGCACAGACAGAAATATTTGTGCAGCATATTAGGAATAATGCCACTGGACAGAGTACAACAAGAAAATTGTTTTCTTGTTTTAAGGAAAATCATTTTGACGTCAGTAGCTCTCCACCTTCAAGAAATATTTGGGGTTTGATGATCATTTAAATGCATAAATCCACAATTATCCATGTCATTGTGCTCGAGAACTAGCAAATGTGAAGAGTAATGTTCACTGTGTCATAGTGCGACACTTGCTTACAATGAGGAAGGTTCAAAAATAGGGTGTGCAGTTACCACATGCTCTAAGCCAAAATCTCAGAGATCAGCAGATGGACATATGTGCATCTTTGCTTGCTTGTATCAACAGGCTCATGAACAACACTGGTCATTCTTATGCTGTATCGTTAATAGTGATGAGAAATGGTGTGTCTACGCTAACACATGGAAAAGGAAGGAATGGCTGAGCCCAAACAAAGCCGCACCTCCCCACAGAAAGACCTGTGCACATCCACAAAAGATAATATCATGCATCTGGTGGAACAGCAACAGTATGGTTTATTACGAATTGCTTCCGCGAAGTGTAACCATCACTGCTGATGTTTATTGCCAACAGCTGAGGCATCTTGCAGATGCAATTCAAGAACCACCACGAAGACTGCATGAAGTGTTGCTACTCCATGATAACGCTTTTGCACACTCCAATTTTCACCTTTTCTGCTCTATATCAAACACCCTTCACGGAACTTCCTTTCTGGATGAAAATACGCTTCGAACGTGCCTCGACGAGTTCTTCACCTCGAAACACATGATTTCAACAGACACAGAACTGAAAGGTTACCCCTTACAGTTTAAAATCTGGTTCCAAAATTTCTGTATTATGGTTCACTCTAAAATCTTCCTGTGCCTTAAAGATTTCTTCCACATACACAACCTTCTTTCATGATTCTTAAACCAATTGATGGCCATGATAAAATTATGCTTTGCACATGATTCTACATGCAGCTTCCTCTGGCATCCCTTTCCCTCAGTACTTATTCTACCATTTTTCTCTCTCTTCCTTTTCTTCCATCAAATTCCTTTACTCCAACACACTTAAATTTTCCTCTCCATTAATTGAATAATTTCTTTTATCTCATCATACATTCTTTCACTCTCTTTATCATCTGCAGAGCTAGCTGACACTACTGCAGGGGTGATAGCTTTCTCTCTATCTTGGCTATGATAGTTTGATCACTATGCTGTTCACAGTAGCTTACTCAAATTTCTATTTTCTTATTCATTATTAGACTTACTCCTGTGTTACCTTCTTATTATTTTGTACTGATAATCCTGTACACACCTGAACAGAAGTCCTGTTCATGCAGCAAACGAACTTCAATAATTCCCCATATACTAACTTCAACCACCCTACTGAGCATTTTAAATTTCATAGCCTAATACCTGATTATGGCACCTAACATTCCATGATCTAAACCGTAGAATATCAGTTCAGTTTTTCCTGATGACAACATACTCTTGCGTAGTTCCCGCCTGGAGATGCAAATTGGGGACTATTTTCTCTCTCGAATATTTTACCCAAGAGGATGCCATTATCATACAACCATACAGTCGAGCTGCATGCCCTCGGGAAAAGTAACAGATGTAGTTTCACATTGCTTTCAGCACTAGCACAGCACCAAACAGATGAATAGTTTAATCATTGCTTGTGAATGTAGAAAATGTTTCATGTAAATGTTTCGTATCACCTTCAACTCCAAAACACAATACAAAAGATTATAATTCTAATTAACCAACCAGAAGAGGGTAACATACACACAGCAATATAACAACTTATGTTAAGTGAGTTTTAATAATACATAAAGAACTCATCAAGTATGGCGATGATATTTTTTGAAATGGTATATGGATTAAAACACAAGAACTGTGTAGGCACTAGACACTATCTAGTGTAAATAAATGTAACTTTTACTTGTTTTAATTTAGAAAAATGGAACTTAGAGGAAACTGAAAAAATCTAACTCACAAGGTCCTTTTTCAAGTTTATCATTCTATTGCTATAATTCTGCCCCTGCAACTATTGAGTGAGCAACATGCCTGAGTACAATCTAATATAGCATTAACCAAAAGTAAAATTAAATATTGTTCCTAAGTTTCTGCAGTAATTAAAATTTACTTTTTCTGTCAGAATAACAGAGTATCATATACTACTGATTCTGTTTACCTGTGACTGGGTCAAGCTCTCCTTCTTGGACAACATGTGCCACTACTTGTGCTTGTGATTCATCGGCTGCCTGCTGGTCCACCATTGAGGTCATCACCAGCTGCTGTTCCTCTTGACTCTGCTCTTGCTGGCGTTCCTGTCCCTCCTGATTTACCACAGTCCCATCTTCACCCTTTATGAAGAACTGGGAACAACCAGCACCACCGATAACGTTCACTTGCTCTGGCATCAGCTGTGCCACAGCTTCAGCTACTGCTGTATCAAGTGTAAGCACTGCACCTTCTTCACTTCCCTCACCCCCTTCAGTCGAAACATAAACACACTGTTGTCCTGACTCATCTGAAACCTGCTGACCATCTGTTGATATTTGATACACAACACCATCTTCACCAGTCACAGTCACTATATCCCCACTCATTTTACCTGAAGCACCATCAACATAAAGTTTTCTCGCAGGCACTGAAATACCAGATCCACCCTTCCCTGTCTGTGTCACTACCTGAGTTGTATTCACTCCCTGCTGTGAATTTTTTGCTGCAGAGTCAGCAATTTTTGTCACTGTCAATCCCTGCTCTGTCCTCAGGGGATCCGCATAGTTACTATTTTCATTCTCATTACCCTCCACTACTGTTCCGGTTGTTCCACCTGGGCTCATTTCAACTTTCAACAGAGTTTCTTTATTGAGAGGAGAGGAAGGTCTAGGGTCAGGTAAGATTTCTTCAGGTTCTTGCTCTTGTGGGGGTCCTGAATCACCAGGCAAAGGTTCAGATTGGCCTGATGATTTCGTCTCTGGGCTGGGTGGAGGAGTGGGTTCCCCTTCCGCACGTCCCAAGATCTTTCCTGTTTCTGGACAAAGAGTGAAAGGTCTTGGTGGACTATCTGGTTCAAGAGATGGAAGGTCCCCCATAGGCAATTCCGGAAGAGAATCGTCAGACTCACTTTCACTTGTAGTGACTTCATGGAATTCCATATGAACACCATCTGTGTCCACTAGTTTACTATCTCGCTGCTTGTTGCCATCTGAGTCACCAACTTTTGACGTTTCCGCATTGCGACGACCTCGTCCTCTTCCAACGCTCCGCCCCGGTCTTTCCTCTTCCTCATTCAAATAATCTTCGTCATCGTCATCATCTTCTTCTTCCTCTTCATCTTCTTCATCGTCATCATCATCAAAATTTCCTCTGCCCTGTAATGAAGCCCCAGATGGTGTTAGTTGAGTCACGGATTTCACTGATACATTTGAATTTCCATCTTCACCTACCTTCATTTTTGCTGTAGCAAGAGATGACACGGGATTGTTTCCTTGGACAGCTTTCCCAAGCATAGCTTGTATTGGTTTTACACCACTTCGTGTCTGGGCAGACAGCGAAGACATTATCTTTCCTCCTTGTACTGGCACTCTTGGGCTAACTGCCCTCATTATTTTTGTTTGAACACCAGGTATACCAATAGATGACTTTTTGGCATTAAGTGGAGCACGTAACATTCCTGGTATTCTAGGAGACAGTACTGGTCTTACAGGATTGGCGAGTCCCGGCCGAGCAGCCAACACAGAAACGGGTCTGGTTCCTGACTGCATCCTCGGACCCAGTACACGAGGTGATGTTAATGGTGGTCTCTGCCCAGGTGATGCCAATCGAGGTGTGAAATTCTTCAGGTGCGAACCAGTCGGTGAAACTCGTACTAGTCCTGGAGACAAGCCTTGGGGACGAACCGAACCAGCAGTTTTGCTTAACAATTTCACTTGACCAGGGCCCTGAGCAACACGAGAAATACCAGATGACTGCACGGGTTTTCTTATAATACCTGACTGGGTCACAATAGTCTTAGTCTCACCACTTCCATTATTCACAGACTGGCTCGATGTTACCGCTTTACCCATGGCCGGAGATCCTGAAACAGATTCCAGTTTTACTACTCCAGACTTATTGGATACTATGTATACTCCTGAAGTGAGATTTGGCACTTGCCGCGGATCAACTTTTATAACACCTTTAGAGTTTGCAACCAATACAGGTGGCTGAGATGCATTTGAATCTTTGTTTGCATTTGATTGAGAAAGTTTTGTTTTATGTTCTGGAGATGAATCAGATTCTAATCCTAGTTTCACTGCCAATTCATCTGCATCATCCTTTTTATTCTGAACAATTGTAACACCATTCAAAGTATTTTCTTGTGGCCGTATCTTTCTAGGTCTTCCAGGAGACCTTTTAACTGTTGGTCCCATAAGATACTGTTCTTTGCTTTTGGGAACTGCCAACAGCTTTCCTGAAAAATTTGCAGAATTGCGGTGCTGCTGCTTCTCATGGTCATCATGAATTGATGAAGCACTGGAAGCTCCAGCATCTCCACTGCTCCAGTCATCATCATCTAGTGGTTCTAATTTCACCTTCTTTTCTGGTAAGGACAATTCATCATCATCATCTGTGTCACTGTCCTCACCAGCTTTCCTCTTGCCTCCTGTAACACAGAGAATATATTTATGTACTAGTAGGTAACTGGGTTGGTTTTTATCAGTTTTACTTTGCAGTCTTTTTTTCCTCAGCATATGGAACTACACTTTTGAATAACATCCTACTTGGAGAACGACTTTTTGTTTTTTATAAAAATAATTCTGAATGAACACAATCCTTGATCAATTTTGATGATGGCAGACAAAAGTTGTATTGATATCACTGTCCAAACATATCTTGTGGGAGGCTCGCACATCTTTCGTAGTTTGGAAAAGGCAGCAGGCCGGCTACATTTTAGGGGGAACAAATTTCCACAGTCTTCACTAATTCAAAACTATCAGCTTTAAAAATAAAACCAAAATGAGAATTATAGAGAAAAAATCATTTCCATTATAAAAATATACCCTTTTCAGTGTGACTTGTAAAAAAATAAATAAAATAAACACACACAAACTAAATACATAAATTGTGTAGAATATTTATTAATAACGCTGGTGCAAACTGATTTTGGACAATTAAGCAGCAGTAATAAAATTGTCCTTGCCCCCTCCCCTCCCTCAGACAGTGTAGCACAGGAAATGACACATTAACTTGCAACAAGGTGTATTCGGACAGTGCTTTAAATATAACTTTTTTCTATCGTCATCCAAACCAATCAAGGCTTTTGTTCATTCAGATCTGGTTTGTAAAAATGAAAAACTAGTGACCAGGATTTGATTCAAGTAGAGTAATTCCTTATGTTGAATGCCTTATACGTTGCTATTTTGACTGTGAATGTTCATGTGATGAATATTTTTCACTGTGATATAATAAATATAATTTACTGAAAGTGTATGCAGGGATATTTGAAATACAAAGATGCTTAAATAGGGAAACATTCAACTAGCAACATACCATATTTACTTGTGTCCTACTTACCAATCAGAAGGCAATTTAAATGTTGGACAAATTATTATTCACAATTTGCCTACACACAATTTGCTGGTTAAGTGCTAAATTACAGGAAACCACAAATGATGATGATGATGATGATGATGATGATACCGAACTTACGGTACTCCACAGTATCCTCCATCCCTTGCTGGGTGTCAACATACAGCTGCTATCATGAGTGAAATTGCTACAATTCCCCAGGAATACATATTAGCAGCTTTCTGCAGAACTTCTGGCTATGTCAACATAAATTAATGTTTCGTCACTGATATAATAGCTTTATTGATATCTTACAAAGTATTAAAACTGTTTGGAGAAATGCTCTTGCGAAACACAATTTTTCTTTTCAAAACTTAGCCAATGTGCTTAAAACATTGTGTAAAAAGTGGGGGGTACTGAAAAAAAAAAAAAATCATGAGGCTATTAGAATGTCTGCTCACACTGTTTTCTTTGTAGCTGAATAAAACTGAATTGATGCTGACCCCCTTTTTTTAATGGGTTTTGGGGATTGGTATAGGAGCTTATACACTTGTGTCTACTGTTGCTAAAAGGATTTTAATATCTGTAGGGAAGGCATTTTCAGAGGTCACCAGATACTGCAATTGTTTGCAGTTTCTTCAAATCTTTTGTGGCAGCTGAGGAAAATATGACTAACATTCCTCATTGCTGCATTCACGAGAAGAAAAACAGCATAAAAATGCTAGCACTGATTGTTATATGCTGATGGCTGGCCACTTAATAAAAAGCAGGGGCCATGCTGCCATCCACTCTAAACTCACTGAAATATTCTTCCCAACACTTTCAATAGGGGGCCTGGTGCTTCAAAAAATTTCAAAATGCGTTTTACACTGTTGCTGTTATCAGCTCGGATGATTGACAGGCACCCAGCCAAACTAAGCATTGCCCTTATACCAGCATCTGAAATATTTTGCACTGAAAGTGGTAATCCACAAGCTTCACATACTGGTGGATCATCAAACAGGAGGAGGAAACTTCGTGTCCATGGGTAATACCCTAATAATGACCTAGTGGGTATCACTTCCTTCCAACGATGTGGCTGGCACGCCCAGGTGGCTGATTTGATTGAACACAGTTTGTTGTTTACCACCTCTAACCACTTTATTTCCCAGTGATGCACAATCTTTCTGTCAGGCAATGAGATGATAAGCATGTAGGATACAGTACACCAAAACATAACACCTGCTCTAGACACTTCTTTGATTGTTTTGTCAGCTGTATCATATTTCCGTATCCCAATGTGTCTCAGTACCCAGCAAATTACCACCTCTTTGCTTCAGTTTTAGATCCGCTATAAAGCATCTTGGGCAATCACAACAGTTCCCCCCCCCCCCCCCCCCCCTCTCTACTCTACAAATTTGTTTTACAGATTCCAGTGCACTGAGAGACTCAGAGCAGACGAGAAACTTTATATTATGATGGCTTTCCACCTGCTCCAGTGCCTTTAGAACTGTACATCAGCATCACAATTTGTTAGCTGTTTCAGGAGGCGAACTCTAAAAGATACTATCACGGAAAATAGTTGAAAATTTGTTTAGATTCATCAATATAAATAATAAAATTTTGATGCAGTCTTAAAACTGAAGCTTATTTGAGGCCTCTAAAGGCACTATGAAGACAGCTATCACTCATTTCTTATTCTGAAATCTGATACACAAGACATTCTTTAACACAGATCCTGAATGGCAGTGTTATGCAACTAATTCCTGAAAATCTGCTCAAAGTTTGGACAGTGGAACACACTACTTGCCAATGACTGAGGAAAAGATAACATTTCCAGGTCCTGTCTCACAGAGAAGAAGTCACTGCCTGATTTAGAGTATGGGTCAACAGCCTCCGCATACAGTCTCAAAACTGGGCTGGTCCAATGGACTCCTGTTGATAGCCTGGTAACTTCATGGTGGACAGCATCTTGAGGTCAAAGGCTGTTGCTGATCCACGAACAATGTTGCCATAATCTAGTCGGGATTTTACAAACACTTTATACAGACTGCAGCATACTGGACTTGAAAATGCCTCACACCTTCTTACTGAGGTTTTTCAAAATATTCAATTTTGACTTCATACTTGTGTCAAGATAGTATCAATCAAACTAGATTTTACTGAAACAACATAAAATAGTCTTTGGGTCCTGCTTACAGGTGACATAATGCATCTGATTTGTCCTAGGGTCTATTTCTCATGCTGCAAACAGAATGGATTCCATTTTCCACATGAAGAACAGGAAGAAAAGAGTGACTCCTCATTATTCAGGAAGAAATTTAACCTTCTTGCCTCTACAGTTCTGCAGAGCATGTCAAACTATGGAGTGTGTGTGGTTGACACAGTGACATTAAGAGTGTGTTCAGAAATTTCTTCAGTCATATCTCTTTGAGATCTCACCAAGATCCTATTGCTCAATATGGCTGTAGGAGGGGACACACTGCCATTGCCCAAAATTCTCCTTATTACTTCCCAATGTTTAGCTGATCTGGAGCAATTAATGAAATTCACTAATTCCTTCCAGACTATTCTCTTGCTTTCTTCAGTCACTCACCAAGCTTCTGCCCTCACGATTCGGAAAACTGAAAGATTTTCGCTTATACTGTGAACTTCCACAAAGCCACACGCATAGCTTTGATCGCTGAGTGGCTTTCTTTATCCTGTCGAGGGACAAGCTTTCTTCCAGGGCAGTTGCTAGACATTGGTAAGATTGTTTTGGCTACTTGGTGGATCACAAGGCTAATATGATACTATGATCCACCTCCTCAAACATACTTTCTTTTTGTTCAATTACTGCTTTCTGGCTGTATAATGTCTTTCCCCCCCCCCCCCCCCCCCCCCCGTGATGCATCAACTTTTGCTGCAGTGTTTCACTCTCTCCCCTCCCCCCCCCCCCCCTAAAAAAACAACTACAACTCTGTCCATCAGATGGCCCCACACTAGAAAAACATCGCTGGAATGCAAATCTGTTGTCAGTTACCACTGAATAGTTCTCAACAGCTACAGAACAAAAGCAAAGGTCAATCACTGAAGACAGCCATGTAGATGTGCAAAAGTGCGTCATCTGACCAGAATTCAAAAGGCATTTATATTAAGGGACACCTAAAATTGTCAGGTAAACCTTACTCTATTCCTGTTGCAGACTGCCTATCTAACAGCTTAATGTGGCAACCAAAATCTGGTTTTTGTGTTTTTTTCACATAATTTCAGAAACAGTTTTTGCTCTGCAGAGTTGTAAACTACGTACCAGGCTGGGACTGATGACTTGCTTCTGGGTTCGAGTCCTGGTCTGGCACACAGTTTTAATCTGACAGGAGGCTCCATTTCACATAATTATTGACCAAATCTAAAAAGCAGTCATAATCTACTCACATATGTTACAGGTTTATCAAAGTAAGTCAATTATTCAAGTTGGCAGCTGCATGTATTTCTTGAGGCAACATAACTCACAGTGGAGATTATACTGAGCGACTGGCAGAGAAGGTTGAGAAGACTAGCCTTGTGCTAGGAGTTTCAATGAAGCTCACAATTTGCAGCATTGTCCCCAGAACTGATCGTGGCCCTTTGGTTCTGAGTAGAGTGGAAAAACTGAACCAGAGACTTCAAAGGTCCTGTGGCATGCTAGGCTGCAACTTCCTTGACTTGAGCCATACGGTTGAGAACTGTAGTGTTCCCCTAAATTGGTCAGGTATCCACTACACATCAGAGGCTGCTACTCAGGTAGCCGACAGTGTGTTGGGTGCACACAAGGGTTTTTTATATTAGGCAACTCTCTACCCAATCAGATAATGATGGCTTTTGGTAACCCAGAAATATCAATGTAAGATAGAAAGAAATGCCTCCCACAGGTGAGAGTAGTAAATTCCTAATGGTCAACTGCCAAAGCATTCGCAACAAAGTGCCAGTGTTTGAAGGGCTTATGAAAAGAAGTGAGGCTTACATAATACTAGGTACAGAAAGCTGGTTGAAACCTGAAATTGATAGCAGTGAGATTTTTGGAGACAATTTAAGTGTTTCTGAGAGGGTAGGCAAAATGAGAAATATAGGTGATGCATTTGTCGCAATAGACAAGAAATTCAAATGTACCGAGATAGAAATTGAAGCTGCACGTGAAATTGTTACAGCAAGACTCGGCATCAGGGGTGAGCATAAAATGATAATTGGATCATTCTATCACCCATCGGACTCATTTCCTGATGTAATCGAATCCTTTAGAGAAAACCTCACTTCACTTACATGTAAGTTCCCCAATCATACTGTAACCATCAGTGGAGACTTCAATCATCCAACATTTTTTGCTAGTGGTGGCGTAATAAGATTACCTGTGAAACTTTATTAAATGCCTCTGAAAACTACCTACAACAATAGGAACCCCACTCATGATGGAAATATCTAATGACAGCAAATACACCTGACCTCTTTGAGGATGTCCACACAGAAACTGGTATCAGTGACCATGGTGGCAGCAATGATTACCAAACTATAAAACTAAAATAAGCAGAAAGAGATACACACACACACACACTCTCTCTCTCTCTCTCTCTCTCTCTCTCTCTCTCCCTCTCTCTCTATTAATTAGGTAAAAAATAATAATTGACCACACACTGGGTAGAATTGTATCCAGCTGAACAGTTCACAACGGAGGGACCCTCCATGGTATACAGTCACTGTAAAGAAACTTCTAAACAAGCAGAAACTACTGCATAATAGGTGTAAAACAAAGCATAGGACTATAGATAGAGAGATGCTGAATGAAACGCATTTAGCTGACGAGAGCAATGTGTGAAGCCTTCAATGACTAATGTAGAGGAATACTGTTAAATGATCTTTCATAAAATCCAAAAAAATTCTGGTTGTATATAAAGGCTATTAGTGATCAAAGTTAACCCTAGCATTACCAACGTATTTTTTGTTACATGTAATACCAACGGGGGGGCCTCAAAGGCCCATAAAGAATACCACAATTTATTTTATCATAAATCAAGTTTATTTACTTCTGATACCTCTAATAACAATTCAAAATGCTTAGACATTGTTTTTGTATACTGGATAATAAAAGATGTTAATATAATAGAAATAAAATGAACAAATCACGAGATTCAGTTTATATATTTTTTGGAATAATGTTTCAAAATAGTGTTTTCTTATAAAAACGACTTTTTTAATTCAATACACTACATGAAGCAAACGAAATTTACTGTCTCATTCTGCAACGCATTTTTCACACAACACTGTCTTCCTGCAGTGTTTCCCACAGACGTGTTTGTGGCACTGAGAGCAGGTAACAGTTGACTTTCCCAGCTTGTTGTACTTGATCTTTTTAGATGCAGCTTCTTGGCAGCATAGGTGGCACCGTCCACGTGTTCCTGGTTCCGCTGTTGAGGATGATGGTTCTACAGAGCAGCTGAGCTTCCGTTGTGTGATGCTTTCCATTGCCATTATTACTGGCTTCTGAAGTCCATACAAATTTTGTGCCCGTTTATCTACTTGAGATCTTATTAGTTCGAGACCTAAGTTAGTGATAAAAACTCTTCTGCGGTTTAGCAAATTCTTTTTCCAATTCGGAAAGTTGAGGAGGAAGAGTGAATATGCATTTATTGCTGCTATGTCAATGAGTGTGTAGAAGAGGGACAAAGGCCATCTTCTTGTTCCTCTCTTTGTGCTGTAGTGTCTTGCCATCTGGTCTATGGTGTCCACGCCTCCCTTTGTAGAATTATAAAAAAGATTTATGTTAGTCTTTTTTGAGTCTTCATTCAACACCCCTTCTGAGTGATAAGTTGAAAGCATCAACAGCAGTCGTTTTGGCTTCTCGCGGACTAGCGTTGATGCAAGAGTAACTGGTGGCCTCTGTGTCTGAGGGTCAGTATAAGCAAAGATGGAAGAGTGTAAACTGCGGCCAGTTGTAGTCTTCAGCTCTTCAGGTATGTGTCGTCTGTTAGACTGCAGGGTGCCAACAAGTGTGAGGTGAAAATCATTCCATAGAGTCTCAGCAAGCTCCACTGAAGTATAGTACCGATCTGTGGTAACATTACGGCCTGATTTTTCAATAGGTTTTATTAGTCTCTTTACAATTTCCATCGGTCCATTTGAATGCTGTGTATTTCCTGACTTGCCTGTATAGATGTCCATGCTGATCACATATCTAGTCTCAGAATCTGACAGCATTCGAATTAGAATGCCGTATTTTCCAGGTTTTTCTTTTAGAAACACCTTGAATGGACAGCGATCACGGAACAAGGACAACATCTCATCCACTGTTGTATGTAGACCAGGAATGAAATACAATGGAAGTGAAGAATTGAAGCTTTCAAAAATTTCCCTCATTGGAGCAAACTTGTCAGTCTGGCGACGAATTTCTCTTGTGTTCTTATCATCAAACCTCAATATTTCAGTCAATTCAAAAAATCGGGTCCGACTCATTGATCCATAGTACACTTGTCGGCCCTGAAGCAAAGACCATAAATCTTGGACAGGTATTTTATTGTCATGATTTGAACCCATGATTAGCAAGAGTCCTATATAACAAAATAACTCATCTTCATCTGTGTGCTTAATACCTAGTCGAGAAGCCTCTTCATTTGAGTGTAGTTTTATTAGATTCATAATTTGAGGTGTAAAAAAGAGCTCTATAGCCTCTTTCGGAGACGCAATTCTTCCTTGTTGTCCTAGCCCCATTCTTTCTCGCACTATATTTTGTACAGAACGCCGATATTGTCGAGATGGCTTCGCAATATACTCTCGTCCACTTTTTGCAATGAATTTATCACATTCCGTATCATTATCATCTGGTGGATTGGCTTCAACCTCATCTTCATTCTCAGACGATGAATCAGTTCTAATTTCTTCCGCATCATCATCCACTTCACTTTCCTCTAAATCTGATTCGTTCAAAACTTCTTCTAGCACTCTTTCAATGGAACTATCACGTAAACGATGTCTACTCATGTTGCTGGTTCAACAGCAGCAGAAACACTGAAAATAACAATGGTCCGCTTCATAATAATATGTCTGAAGGCAACAATGCCAAAATTCGTTTCATGGTAAGAATTTGAAACGAGAGACTCAACCTCGTAAATCTTTCCTTGCTATTACCAACGGGTGGGCTTCTAAGGCCCACAGAGAATTAAATCAAGTAAATGAATTTTAATTACATTTTTATTCCGAAATTCTGTAATGACTCAATAGTACATTCAATAACGAACAATTACCTTTGCTTTCAAGTTCATATATCAAAGGGTGTGGATACAACATAGAAAAACTGAGTCAGTGGGCCTACGAGGCCCCCCCCGTTGGTAATGCTAGGGTTAAGTGTCCAACCCCTAGTGAATGACGCAAGAATAGAAACTGAGGATGGCAGAGCCAAAGCTGACATAACCCAGAATTCCCCAATTTCATCCTCCTACCACTGAAGAGATAAGTATTAGTGTCAGTGGTGTTAAGAAACAGCTGAATTGTTAAAACTGGATGAAGCTCCATGGCCTGATGGAATTACTATCAGATTCTATACTGAATTTGTGACTGACTTAGTCCTCCTTCTATCTATAATCTATCATAGATCCCTCGAACAAAAAACCATGCCCCATTCTTGGAAAAAAGCACAGGTAATACCCATCAACAAGATGGGTAGTAGAAGTAATTCACGAAACTAATGTCCAATATCCCTAACATCGATTTGTTGTAGAAATCTTGGAGCATATTCTGAGCTCAAATATCTCTAACAGAATGATCTCCTCCATGCCAATCAGCAGGATTCCGAAAACATCAATCATGTAAAGCCCAACTCACACTTCTCTCACAAGACATACTAAAGGCTTTGGAACAATGGAGTGAGATAGAGCAGTATTTCGTGATTTTCAAAAAGCATTTGACCCAGTACCACATGAACACTTGTTGCCAAAAGTACGATCATATGGAGTATCAAGTGAAATTTGTGAACTGGATTGAGGATTTTTTGGTAGGGAAGACACAGCATGTTACCTTGGATGAAGAACTATTGACAGATGCAGAAATAACTTCGGGTGGGACCCTTGCTATTCACGATGTATAGTAATGACCTTGCAGACAATATCAATAGTAAAATCAGGATTTGCAGATAATGCATTTATCTATAACAAAGTACTGTCTGAAAGAGGCTACATAAATATTCAATCAGATCCTGATAAGATTTCGATGTGGTGCAAAGACTGGCAACTTGCCTTAAATGTACAAAAATTGTGCACTTCAAAAAGAAGAAACTTAATGTCCTAAGACTATAATATCAATGACAATATTATGGAAAGGGTAATTGCTACTCACCATACAGCAGAGATGCTGACTCGCAGATAGGCACAACAAAAAGACTGTCATAAAGTAAGCTTTCAGCCAACAAGGCCTTCATCAGAAATTAACAACACACTCTTGTGAACTCAATTCACACACATGATCACAATCCCTGGCTGCTTAAGCCAAAGAATCACAGTTGAAATCGGCCAACTCATACAACTACCTGGCTATACTCACACGACTACCCGAGTGTAACACTTTGTAGGAATATGAAATGGAATGATCCCATAGGCTCAATCGTATATAAAGCAAGTGAAAGACTTCGGTTTATTGTTAAAATATTGGGGAAATGCAATCAGTCTACAAGAGAGATTGCTTACAAATCATTTGTGCGACTGGTTCTAGAATACTGCTCGAGTGTGTGGGACAAATACCAAATAGGACTTCTGGGGGATGCACACAAGAGCGGCATGAATGGTCACAGGTGCGTGTGATCCCTGGGAGAGTGTAAGAGATACTGAAGGAACTGAACTGAAAGAGTCTTGAAGATATGTTAACTATCTTGAGAAAGTCTACTAACGAAGTTTCAACGATCAGATTTAAACAATGACTCTAGGAATACATAACAACCCCTATATATCATCCACATAGGGATCATGAGGATACGATTAGAATCATTACAGCATGCACAGAGGCACTCAAACAATCATCCTTCCTGCACTCCATGCATGAATGGAACAGGAAGAAAACCTAACAACTGGTACCACGAGACATGTCCTCTGCAACACACTTCACAGTGGTTTGCAGAGTGTGGATATAGATTTAGATGTAGATGTGGGTTCATCCAGTGTCTGAGAATGAGAACACTTAAGTGATTTCCGAAAAACTTAACACATATTTTCAGACATTTTTGAAATCTTTTCTCACTGACACTCCCACAAAATAATGAGAGGAAAAATTTCTCTTTCTTTCTAGTTTCAATATTCATGCAGTCAACCTTCAGCAACAAGCATGGCATTTTAATCTATTAATTCTTTGCCACTAACACATTTTGCAGACAGTATCCACTTATACCACTGAACGTACATACAAATTACATCACTGTATGAAACATAGTTCAGGAGATATAATGCATGGAAAACTAGCTTTTCTTATAACATAACTGTTTCATACGTGGAATTTGAGTGTTTCAAAGAACTGGGGGTGGGGAAAACCACTGATATATTCTCTAAATGAACAAGTGTCTTGTCTCAATGACTCTACCCCTGGGGATGCAATGACCAAGCCACACAGCATGTTGTGCCAATTGAAATCCACCATTATGAAAAATGGTCAGGGTAGTTCCTCATAAAGCCCTAATTAGTACATCTTTGTCAAGAGTTTTTAACAAGACAATCAAAATAATTACATATGAAACAACTGCAAATTTGTGTGTACAGTATTCCAGTATTTTCCTATTCTGAATATATTGATGCCATTGTTTCCTTTTCCACAGTGACAAGACTCACCTTCAAATAACTTTGTACTGGACAGTGCTTCAAGGTGAAATTTTCACTTGAACGAGGTGACCGAAGGAGATGACTGCAACTGAGGATCTTTCGAATACACAGGGCACACTATTCTATTACATCAAAACAGTGCACAGAATAAATAGAGTGGGTAACTGTTAGCTAGATTTTCCCAAAAAATAGTTCATACCTGCAACTCCGTAGATGGCAATTGTTGGTAACAGACAATAACATAGAGTATGTTTAGAGAAAGCTCATTTCCATTACAGAGTTAGTTTTCAAGCTATAACTGCAACAAGGTTAAGCTTAAATTAATAACTAATAGTTATTTAAAATTCTTTGATGCATACCCAGTTCTGAATCAGACTTCTTTGCCATAGAACCACACCAAGACTTCACTTGCGCTAATGCTTTTTTCTTGCTACTTCGCACAGGGCGGCTGTAAAAAGTATTGTAGTTATGTGGTGCAGCAATCTTATGACTTATATTTCACGAAAAAATGCAGTACTCTGTTGTTAACTCAAAACAAAATTTCATTCTTACAAAATACTACATTCCTATAATTTTATTTTCATTTTGTATACTTCCTCCTCTGAAGGTGTCCACTCCACAAATGATTACAGGAGGAATCCCCTGACCTCTTAGTCCCATGTGTAGCTTCTTAATCACAATATTTAAAAGGTAATGAAAAACTGCATTTAAATTTACAATACTTACCATAAAATATATCTAATTTTGTATAAAATGGGGAAAGTGTTGCATAAATTATGTTAATATTAAACGAAGGTACAAACCTAGTGGTACAAGTAATTACACAGAAAAAGTAAATTATACTGTAGCTACAAATGCAAACATATGCAACAAAAAGATAATATGATGCAAATTTGTTGTGCACAATATTAATGCAACTAGTATCCTCAAGCCACAACCAGAAAGTTTGACATGTAAAGAAATCGTCAATTTTTTCCATGGGTGTAATTATTTTCGACAAATTTTCAAAATAGAATACAGTGAACAAGTGAAAAAGAATATAGTGAAAAGAAGGTACTCACTTAAGTAGTTATGTTTCAGTCAAATGGGAACACTGGAGTACTACACAATCACAACACATTTTGTTTCGCACACTGTATCATAACTCAGAATTCCTCTAATGTTGGTGTAAGATTATGAACAGTTTGCTACTTCATTTTTAACTATTAAGAAGGGAGTGGCTGAATTCAATCACGAATGTGCTTCTCTTGAAGCGGATCCGTATGAAGGATGCCCCACAATTCATAGCAGAAGGGAAAAAAACTGTAACGCAATATTGGGAGATAATGCCATAGGCATATAGGAAGAAAAAGAACATTACATATTAAATGCAGAATTAATTGTATGAAAGCTCTGTGCAACATGGATACTTCTTTTGTTGAACAATGTCCAAAGTAGATGTGAAAACTTAACTGCTAGAATTATCAGACCATTTTCAAAAGAATCTAAATGTGTTTCGTGATGGTTTGTGAAAAGCACAAAATCCTAGTATGAGGTTTGATCTGACATCAATTTTCATTATTCACAGCATATTCCTTACATTAACGGGGGATTTTCTTGGTAAAATCAATTACTACGCCAAATTCCTCCCAAATGCCACACAGATCAGCAGACCTCTTAATAATTTAAGTAAAAAATTAAAAAACAAAATGAATGGTGACAGCATTGTAAAGAAGCTCTTCAAAAGTTAAAGCAATATCTTAAGTCCATTCTTTGTGGAACAATCTAGACTTGTCAAAACACCTCACGGGTACAGACATAAAAAATATGTCCAGCAACATGCAAGACAGAAATAATAATTGCTGCAATGAATCATCTGTGACTCAATACGCTGTGAAATGTTGCTTCAGCTGATGCAAATATGTGACCCAGTCCTCAATAGAGTCACTCAAAGGTGCAAATGACAGGGACAATTGGGGGCATCGACTGCAGGGGACTCTGAGACGTGCAGCAAAGTGACCTCATGTGCTCAGAGTTTGTCTGCCTGAAACTAAAGTGACTTTTTTGACACATGTATCTGAAGCAGCTGCTGCTGCATTAACTGTTGCTGTTTCTCCAGCAGGCAAGCCAATTTAGCACCCAAGCTACCGAAAAACTTAAAAAAAAAGAGAAAAGAAAAAACAATGTTTATCCATGATTAGCTGGAAGTATCACTTGTTGTTGTTGTTGTTGTTGTTGTTGTTGTTGTGGTCTTCAGTCCTGAGACTGGTTTGATGCAGCTCTCCATGCTACTCTATCCTGTGCAAGCTTTTTCATCTCCCAGTACCTACTGCAACCAACAACCTTCTGAATCTGCTTAGTGTATTCATCTCTTGGTCTCCCTCTACGATTTTTACCCTCCACGCTGCCCTCCAATACTAAATTGGTGATCCCCTGATGCCTCAGAACATGCCCTACCAACCGATCCCTTCTTCTGGTCAAGTTGTGCCACAAACTTCTCTTCTCCCCAATCCTATTCAATACTTCCTCATTAGTTATGTGATCTACCCATCTAATCTTCAGCATTCTTCTGTAGCACCACATTTCGAAACCTTCTATTCTCTTCTTGTCCAAACTATTTATCGTCCATGTTTCACTTCCATACATGGCTACACTCCATACGAATACTTTCAGAAATGACTTCCTGACACTTAAATCAATACTGGATGTTAACAAATTTCTCTTCTTCAGAAACGCTTTCCTTGCTATTGCCAGCCTACATTTTATATCCTCTCTACTTCGACCATCATCAGTTATTTTGCTCCCCAAATAGCAAAACTCCTTTACTACTTTAAGTGCCTCATTTCCTAATCTAATTCCCTCAGCATCACCCGACTTAATTCGACTACATTCCATTATCCTTGTTTTGCTTTTGTTGATGTTCATCTTATATCCTCCTTTCAAGACACTGTCCATTCCATTCAACTGCTCTTCCAAGTCCTTTGCTGTCTCTGACAGAATTACAATGTCATCGGCGAACCTCAAATTTTTTTTATTTCTTCTCCATGAATTTTAATACCTACTCCGAATTTTTCTTTTGTTTCCCTTACTGCTTGCTCAATATGCAGATTGAACAACATCGGGGAGAGGCTACAACCCTGTCTTACTCCCTTCCCAACCACTGCTTCCCTTTCATGTCCCTCGACTCTTATAACTGCCATCTGGTTTCTGTACAAATTGTAAATAGCATTTCGCTCCCTGTATTTTACTCCTGCCACCTTTAGAATTTGAAAGAGAGTATTCCAGTCAACATTGTCAAAAGCTTTCTCCAAGTTTACAAATGCTAGAGACGTAGGTTTGCCTTTCCTTAATCTTTCTTCTAAGATAAGTCGTAAGGTCAGTATTGCCTCACGTGTTCCAGTGTTTTTTGTACGGAATCCAAACTGATCTTCCCCGAGGTTGGCTTCTACTAGTTTTTCCATTCGTCTGTAAAGAATTCGTGTCAGTATTTTGCAGCTGTGACTTATTAGACTGATAGTTCGGTACGTTTCACATCTGTCAACACCTGCTTTCTTTGGGATTTGAATTATTATATTCTTCTTGAAGTCTGAGGGTATTTCGCCTGTCTCATACATCTTGCTCACCAGATGGTAGAGTTTTGTCAGGACTGGCTCTCCCAAGGCCGTCAGTAGTTCCAATGGAATGTTGTCTACTCCGGGGGCCTTGTTTTGACTCAGGTCTTTCAGTGCTCTGTCAAACTCTTCACGCAGTATCACATCTCCCATTTCATCTTCATCTACATCCTCTTCCATTTCCATAATATTGTCCTTAAGTACATCGCCCTTGTATAGACCCTCTATATACTCCTTCCACCTTTCTGCTTTCCCTTCTTTGCTTAGAACTGGGTTTCCATCTGAGCTCTTGATATTCATACAAGTTGTTCTCTTATCTCCAAATGTCTCTTTAATTTTCCTGTAGGCAGTATCTATCTTACCCCTAGTGAGATAGGCCTCTACATCCTTACATTTGTCCTCTAGCCATCCCTGCTTAGCCATTTTGCACTTCCTGCCAATCTCATTTTTGAGACGTTTGTATTCCTTTTTGCCTGCTTCATTTACTGCATTTTTATATTTTCTCCTTTCATCAATTAAATTCAATATTTCTTCTGTTACCCAAGGATTTCTACTAGCCCTCGTCTTTTTACTTACTTGATCCTCTGCTGCCTTCGCTACTTCATCCCTCAAAGCTACCCATTCTTCTTCTACTGTATTTCTTTCCCCCATTCCTGTCAATTGTTCCCTTATGCTCTCCCTGAAACTCTGTACAACCTCTGGTTCTTTCAGTTTATCCAGGTCCCATCTCCTTAAATTCCCACCTTTTTGCAGTTTCTTCAGTTTTAATCTACAGGTCATAACCAATAGATTGTGGTCAGAGTCCACATCTGCCCCTGGAAATGTCTTACAATTTAAAACCTGGTTCCTAAATCTCTGTCTTACCATTATATAATCTATCTGATACCTTTTAGTATCTCCAGGGTTCTTCCATGTATACAACCTTCTTTCATGATTCTTAAACCAAGTGTTAGTTATGATTATGTTGTGCTCTGTGCAAAATTCTACCAGGCGGCTTCCTCTTTCATTTCTTAGCCCCAATCCATATTCACCTACTATGTTTCCTTCTCTCCCTTTTCCTACACTCGAATTCCAGTCACCCATGACTATTAAATTTTTGTCTCCCTTCACAATCTGAATAATTTCTTTTATTTCATCATACATTTCTTCAATTTCTTCGTCATCTACAGAGCTAGTTGGCATATAAACTTGTACTACTGTAGTAGGTGTGGGCTTCGTATCTATCTTGGCCACAATAATGCGTTCACTATGCTGCTTGTAGTAGCTTACCCGCATTCCTATTTTCCTATTCATTATTAAACCTACTCCTGCATTACCCCTATTTGATTTTGTGTTTATAACCCTGTAGTCACCTGACCAGAAGTCTTGTTCCTCTGCCACCGAACTTCACTAATTCCCACTATATCTAACTTTAACCTATCCATTTCCCTTTTTAAATTTTCTAACCTACCTGCCCGATTAAGGGATCTGACATTCCACACTCCGATCCGTAGAACGCCAGTTTTCTTTCTCCTGATAACGACATCCTCTTGAGTAGTCCCCGCCCGGAGATCCGAATGGGGGACTATTTTACCTCCGGAATATTTTACCCAAGAGGACGCCATCATCATTTAATCATACAGTAAAGCTGCATGCCCTCGGGAAAAATTACGGCCGTAGTTTCCCCCTGCTTTCAGCCGTTCGCAGTACCAGCACAGCAAGGCCGTTTTGGTTATTGTTACAAGGCCAGATCAGTCAATGATCCAGACTGTTGCCCTTGCAACTACTGAAAAGGCTGCTGCCCCTCTTCAGGAACCACACGTTTGTCTGGCCTCTCAACAGATACCCCTCTGTTGTGGTTGCACCTACGGTACGGCTATCTGTATCGCTGAGGCACGCAAGCCTCCCCCCCAACGGCAAGGTCCATGGTTCATGGGGGGGGGGAATCACTACCCAACAGAAAAACAACTGAAGGCATAAGGCAGAAAGGCCATATGTGGAAGAGAACACAACATCAAGTGGTAGCTGAGCTAAACATGGCTGACTGATGGTGGACAGGCCACAGACGAGACAAGACCAAAGCAAGCTATGTAAATAATGAAGTGCAAATAGGAAACCTTAGCCACACCAGTGTCAACAGGCCAAGAGCAACGAGAGAGACAGGTCAAGGGCAAAGAGAGAGACACTCCAAATCGCGACCAGAAAGAAAGACCAACTGTCAAGTGAGGTGGTTATTGAATAGTCTGTAGAACAGAGATTATAGCAATTGATTATATCAGATGCGAGTATAGAACTGACCGACCATTCGCTGGGCAACTGTATTTATATCAGCCGCGGGAAACACTACTGGCCATCATATTCACATGATGAGGCGAGTGGCATACTCACACTGCAAGCAAACTGCCGTAAAAATGGGATTATGTTCTACAATGGCCATCTTGGTCCATTTCCTCCGGCACGTGTTCCACTTTTGCAGAGCGAGATACCAGACTAGCTGCCCATGTCTAGAGTTAAGCATATGCACAAGGGTGGGAACATTTTTTAAACGTTTGTGTAGCTCATACCTTAGGTGGGATGTGAATATTAGTTCTGCATTTACCTAGTGGGACATGGGGAACAGCATGAAAACCACTTCCAGGTTACATTCACCAGCACTCATTGTCTATCCACAAAGTGGATCCAATCCAGGTCAGATTCGTCTCCCGCAATCCAGAAATCGGTGTGTGAACACACTCGGCTATACAGGCAACCATAAATCATCTGCGCTTCTGATCACTGGGGGCAATGCACATGGAAGCATTGAGCATGTGATATATCTATCAGGCCCAACATCAAGCACTCCTCCTGCTTGTTAAGTCAGCAACCTGTCAGAGATTCCAAGCCTGGTAGATACTGGGACACCATAGGAGGTGTGTAGATGTCGACTTTTCTTGCCTATTCCTGTGAGAGATATGACTCGTTATCGTTGACACATACTCCAAATTCCCCCCCCCCCCCCCCCCCTGCCCCCCGTCATATGAATGAGGAATACCTCAGCAACAGATAGAATATGCAGCTTGAAGAAAATATTCACCACTGAAGAGGCCCCAAGACCATAATGGACAATGGCCCCCAGGGTTTCAGGGTTCTGCTCTCAGAATGGCATAACGCAACAGACAATAGCATCGTTTCTCTCAGTCTCCAATCCTGAAGCAGGACAGTCCATCACATCTCTTAGGGTAAAATCCAAAGCTGAGGTCTCAACCTAGTTCAGAACTAAACCAACCAAGGGACACACTCCAGTGAAACTGTTGCATGATCTCCGACACTGGACACTCTGGAACCTTCTGCCGACAACACGTGCTACACCAAACATCGCCCCCACTACTCTATGGACATGGAGATATGGGATCACATCTTGGGGAAAGTTTCAGCAGAGATACCAGGCATCATCCGATTTGGTTGTGGACAACAAATGTTCACCCAATGGCGCCATGCTGATACAGCATGCAAGCCAGCTGTGTCTACGAACAGCAGCTTCCACCTCAAGCCAGGACTGAGTCCAGCTCTGTATAACTTTAAGATGCCAGACTAAGACAGTCCAACAACTACAGGTCCAGTCACATCAAAGTAGGTCCACCAGGGAGAGGCACCTCTTCCCACTTGCTGCATCAATGACTACCAGGAGGGATCCAGAGAACACAACACCAGCAACTGCTGGCTTCAGCGTCATGTATCTAGTACAGTATCTATATCACCGATGCTGTGCATATGTGAATGGTCTGCAAGTTGGAACTCATCTGGACAACTCTCAGGATTGTGAATAAATGGATGCTGACAGACTTACATGGCTGCAGAGAATCTTTATTGTTCTCTTGGTGTGTCTGCAACTTTATGATGAACTGTTGTGGACTTTTTTTGTGAATTTTCAAGCGATAATAGTGTATCCATCCTTACAGTGTAATACAGAGTGTTAATTTCACTTTAGCAGACCTAGGACACTCCACAATTAGTCTCTAGAGATGGAGCATACACTCATTTTGGGGAAGTAAGGAAGGATGGAGATGGAAATTAGCCACAACCTCTCAAACGAACCACACCAGCATTCATCTTAAGCAATTTAAGGAAAATATGGAAAATCTAAGTCTTGATGGTTAGACAGGAATTTGAACCACTGCCCTCCCAAAGAGGGGGGGGGGGGGGGGTCAATGGAGGGAGAGACAATACATGGTTACTCATCTTACCTTTCAATGCCACCACTGTTTCCTGGTTCAACTGGTGGCTCTATACTCTTCACCTGGGGTTTTGGTGTCCTTGACACAGGCTTTTGATTTGGTGTAGCAGCTGACATTATCTTTCCCTGTTGTTGAGCTGCTTTCTGCCTTGCTAAATTTCTTTCAAATGTCTCGACCAACTTGTCACAAGCTGCCATATTATGCACTGGTTCCCATGTATTTTGATCACTGTGACAATAATACACCAGTTTGAACACAAATTTTAAAATCACCTAAATTGCACATTTACGGAAATAAGTTACATACTTCTTCCCAACAATTTTATCAAAATATGATATCTACTGTACTTATAATGAAACAACATTGGCTCTCATTTGCATATGATATGGAAAACTACTGCTTCAGGAGGAAAAGAAAACAAGACTCAAAACAAAAGAAAAATATTGCAGTACCAAGAAATATGATATTAAGTACACAGTCACAATTTCTAGTTCACTTAGTTAATCATAGAAACTTTACAGTAATTATTAAGAAATTGAGAGTAATACATCATGTTTAACTATGACAATAACATTGCTACAACATATGGATGAACTGAAACAACAAATATTTAAAGTGTTCTAGATATTTAACAAAACTTTAATCACAAGTAATAAATTTCAACTCTGACATTATCTAATGATGATCCTAACGATTTGCAGATGGCTGTATTAAGACTGACACAAGATTTATAACTGCAGATTCCGATCTCTAACACCTTCTGATACATGATCTATTTTAGCAGATTCCAATAAATGACCTGCCCCCCCTCTCTTCCCTTCCCCCCATAAACACAATCACATGCAGATCTGCCCCCTTTCATGCTGTCAATGCAGGTATGAGCATACAGAATAGGTTCAGAAACTTCATAAGTAATAGAACATCGTTGAGTGACTGTAGAAGGATACAGGATGACTTAGAACTTCTGTTGGTGTGATGAATGGCAACGTGCTCCAAATGCAGAACATGTGAGTTAATGCAGTTGAATAGCAACTATAATGTTCGAATACAGTGTTAGTGGTGTACTACTTGACAGTCACGTCAATTAAATGTCACGACGCAATGTTGCAAAACAATATGAAACAGAATGGCCAATAAGGACAGTAGCAGGGAAAGCGATTAGGCAACTTTGGATCAGTGGAAGAAATTTAGAAAAGTGGGTTTCATCTGTAAAGGGGACACTTATAGGGCACAAGTACAGCTCAGTCTTGAGTACTGCTCGAGTGTTTGAGATCGCCACCAGGTTGAATTAAAGGAGCACATCAATTCAGAGGTGTGCTGTTAAGATTAGTTACTGGTAGGTTAGATCAACATGAGAATGTTACGGAGATGCTTCGTGAACTCAAGTGGAAATCCCTGGAGGAAAAATGACAATTAAAAAAAGGTGGGGGGGGGGGGGGGGCATTTGTAGCTGACTGCAGAATGATTATTCTGGCACCAACGTACATTTCTCTAAATGACCACAAAGACAATGTGAGAGAAAAAAAAGGTTTTGTGCAGATGGATATAAGTAAAAAAAAAGGAAAGAGAGTGACTAGTAGTGGTATATGGTAACCTCCGCAGTACACGACATAGTGGCTTGAGGTGTATGGACGTAGATATTATTATTCAACATCACCTGATGTAATTTGACTACATGCTATTACCCTTACTTTACTTTTGATGAGGTTTGCCTGATAATCTCAAGGCACTCGCCATTCCATTTATCTTATCTTCCAAGTTCTTTGCTCTCTCTTGCCAGATTTATATCATCACTGGGGAAATGTTACAGTATTTATTTTTTTCTTCCTAAACTTTAATCCTTGTGTCCAAATTTCTCCTTTGTTTGCTTTAGTGCTTGCTCAATGTACAGACCGAAAAAAACACAGGGATAGGTTACAAGCCCGGCTCACTCCTCCTCAACTAATGCTTCCCTTTCATGTCCTTTGAGTCTTACAACTTGTCTCTGTACATGTTGTAGATCACTTTTTGCTCCCTCTATTTTGTTCCTTATAAACTTCATTATTTCAGAGCATATTCCAGTCAAAAGCTTTTCTAAATTTATGAATGTTATACATGTAGATTTGTCTTTCTTCAATCTACCTTCTAAGATAAGTCATAATTCACAGTATCGCCTTGCATGTGCCTACATTTCTGCAGAACCCAAATTAATCTTCCAATGGATCAGTTTCTACCAGTTCTTCCACTCTTTTGTAGGTAATTTATGCCAGTATTTTGCAAAAATGACTCATTAAACCTATGGCTGCATAATACTGACACCTACCAGGGCATTTAAAGCATGTTCATCAAAATTTATGTAACTCAATGTTATTATAGGGCACATGCGATAGGCAGGATAGATAATTATTTGACATTAAATACCTTTAAGTTTTAGGGTAGTTAGTACTGAAAGAAAGTGGAGTAATACACACGTGAACAATTGAACTGAAGATAACTGAAGTGTATGGGAGGGTTTGTTACTGTTGTCATGGTAAAGGGAACAATATCACATGTAATGTGAGTGACTGACCTGCCAATTAGACTTAGTACTAGCTGCCAATGTGACAGTTGAAAATGCATGTCAGAGCATTTGATTGCAGCTACTTGGTACTCAGCATATTCCATCACACACCACCGTGTCAAACCTGTAATGTAAGCACCTCGATTTGGAGAAAACTGCCACCACCACAGTCAGCTCCAAGGGCAATAACATACTGATGACAGATGCTATCACTGACTATTGTAAATTATAACAGAAAATGAAGTGATACATCTTGCTCACAAGCAGGGCACCAATCAGGCAGGTGGTGGAGGTGCCTTTATGTAGGAGATATTTACATGGGACAAAACGAGACCACCAGCTGCCTGCCACCATCTCTCACTGGCTATCAATACAGACATCTACTGTCTTATCATACACACATGTACAGCTGCAGCATCTCACTCCTAAACTGTGCTTTCATCAGAGAAAAACACCTCCTGACACACCTGAATTTCGTCACAATGTTACATAGCTCTTCAAGTCTTCTGACATTTCGAGCGCAACTGTAACATCACTGATAGAGACATGAGCATTCTGGTCCAAGTTCTGTCCGATCTCTGTGAGTTGCTGGCAACAGATGAATACTTATGGATTAAGATGGCTCCATCATGCTTTCAGTCTACTGTTAAGGCCAAAGTAAAACTCATCACCACTATAATCAATGTGAAACGGAATGCTATATGCTATTGAGTTAGGTGTATCTAATCCAACTGCTCATGACTGAATGTATAATCACAGCTGAAAGAAAAGTTAAAAAGAGGATAAAACAGAATACTCACTGTGGATAGCCTTCCCATTTCAGCAAATATTCATAGTACTTTCTTCTTGGATTGAATCTTTTCGCAAGAATTTTCTCTACTACATATTCATCTTCACTTGAGCCTTCATCCGCCCCTTTGTTTATATTTGGACGCATACCCTTTCCAGCAACACTTTTAATTACATTTTCTATCTTCTTGTTTGGATCGGATTTCTGCTCAAGCTCTGGCAGAGTAGTTGATTCAACACAAGGAACTTTTAAACTTGTATCCTCTTCCACAATTTCTTCTTCCGCTTCACTAAGTTTTTCTTCTTTTATTTCAATTGTTTCAATTGGTTGTAGTGATGATTTTTTATCCATTACCTCCCCTTGCACTTCCTCTGACTCCATCTTCTCCTATGAGAAAGAAAAATATTCTTATGATACGTACACTCTAAAATTTGGGAGTCATATTAATTCTGTAACATTTTTATGAAAAATTATAAATTTCCAGAAGAAGCCAATTTTATGTCTCTTCAATTCCAGAATTTTCCCCTATTTTCCCCTCTGCAAGTCGACTGTTTACAAAGACTAAAGGAGGTAACAGGTACAGTACAGCTATCATCAGCCCAAATACTGGTTTGAACACCGCAGTGCTTTACTATAGTTGAGTCATCGTGAGCTGATGCCTACCAGTTACAACATGGCATATTCGCGAGCCTACCTCAGCCAATAACGTGATACAATTTTGTAAACACCTCTATAGCAACACCTCATTGTTGTCACTGCTCTGTAGACGGTTGCTGTTTTCGCCTACAGCCATTAGTGCTTCGCAGTTCAAAGCTGGCAACAGTACTGTGAACTGTCAGGGATCCTGTTAAACCATCTCAGCAATAGGGACAGTCGTACTGCAGGTGTTATGGCATTCTCTAACTTGTGAAATGACTTGCAGGGAAACCTGCCACTTAATGTAAAGTCAGAATCATAGTGCAAGTTGATATAAAATAAACTAATCACTGCCTGAAGTGAAAGGAACATTAGTGACAGAAAAAAGGTTGAGAAGACCAGCTTTGCACATGGAATTTCAACAAGGTTCACAATTTGTACCACTGTTCCCAGAACTGATCATAGCCCTTTGGCTCTGAGTAAAGTGGAAGGACTAAACCAGAGACTTCAAAGGTTTTGTAGAGATGCTAGGCTGCAACTTCCTTGACTTGCACCATACAGTTGAGAACTATAGTGTCCCCCTAAATCAGTCAAGTGTGCACTACACATAAGAGAGGCTGCTACTCAGGTAGCCGACTGTGTATGGGCTGCACACGTGGGTCTTTTATATTAGGCAACTCTCCACCCAATCCAGATAATGACAGCTTTACGAAACTCAGAAATATCAGTGTAAGGTAGGAGGAAATGCCTCTCATAGAAGAGAGTGTTAAAATCCTAATGGTTAACTGCCAAAGCATTCGCAACAAAGTGCCAGAGACTGAAAGGCTCATGAAAAGCAGCGAAGCTCACATAATACTACATACAGAAATCTGATTGAAACCAGTCATACATTAATCATCCAAAAATTAATTGGGAAAATTACAGTTTTGCTTGTGGTGGCGTGATAAGACAACCTGTGAAACTTTACTAAATGCCTTCTCTGAAAACTGCCAAGAACAAATAGTTAGGAACCCCAAACATGATGGAAATGTATTGGATCTAATGGCAGCAAATAGACCTGACCTCTTTGAGGGTGCCCACATCAAAACTGGTATCAGTGACCAAAGTGGCAAGTGGCAACAATGATTACCAAACTATAAAGGACAACTAATATATATATATATATATATATATATATATATAAAAAAAACAAAGATGATGTGACTTACCAAATGAAAGTGCTGGCAGGTCGACAGACACACAAACAAACACAAACATACACACAAAATTCAAGCTTTCGCAACAAACTGTTGCCTCATCAGGAAAGAGGGAAGGAGAGGGAAAGACGAAAGGATGTGGGTTTTAAGGGAGAGGGTAAGGAGTCATTCCAATCCCGGGAGCGGAAAGACTTACCTTAGGGGGAAAAAAGGACGGGTATACACTCGCACACACACACGTATCCATCAACACATATACAGACACAAACAAACATAGGTCTTCAAACAGCTCATACCCATCAACAAGAAGGGTAGTAGAAGTAATCCACAAAACTAATGTCCAATATCTCTAACATTGATTTTTTGTAGAATCTTGGAACATATTCTGAGCTCAAATATCTCTAACAGAAAGATCTCCTCCATGCCAATCAGCACGGATTCCGAAAACATCGACCATGTGAAGCCCAACTCACACTTTTCTCACAAGACATACTGAAAGCTTTCGGTCAAAGCAGTCAGGTAGGTGCAGTATTTCTTAATTTCCAAAATGCATTTGACGCAGTAGCACACCTGTGCTTATTTTTGGAAGTATAAGTATATGGGTATCAAGTGAAATTTGTGACTGGATTGAGGACTTTTTGGTATGGAGGACGCAGAATGTTATGTTGGATGGAGAGTCATTGTCAGATATAGAAATTACTTCAGGTGTGCCCCAAGGAAATGTGTTGGTACCCTTGCTGTTCAAATGATGTATATTAATGACTTTTTGACAGTATTTACAGTAACCTCAGGTTTTTTGAAAATGATACAGTTATCTATAATGAAATACTATCTGAAAGAAGCTGCATAAATATTCAGTCAGATCTTCATAAGTTTTCAAAGTGGTGCAAAGATTGGTAACTTGCTTTAATTGTTCAGGATTGTAGAATTGTGCACTTCACAAAACAAAAAAATGTAGTACCCTATTACTATGATATCAATGAGTCACTGTTGTAATCGGCCAGCTCATAAAAATACCTGGATGTAACACTTTGTAGGATTATGAAATGGAATTGTCACCTAGGCTCAGTTGTGAGTAAAGCAGCCTGGTACACTTCAGTTTATTGGTAGGGAAGGGCAATAAGTCTACAAATGAGATTGCTTACAAATCTATCGTGCAACTTGTTCTAGAATAATGCTCAAGTAGGTGGGACCCATACCAAACTGGACTAACAAAGGATACTAAACGTATACAGAGAGGGACAGCATTAATGATCACACGTCTGTTTGATCCATTGGAGAGTGTCACAGAGTTACTGAAGCAAACTGAACTGGAAGACTCTTTAAGACAGATGTAACCTGTACAGAGAAAGTCTATTAACAAAGTTAGAAGAACACACTTTAAATGATGACTATATGAATATATTACAATCCCCTACATATTCCTCAAATGGGGATCACAATAATAAGATTAGAATAATTACTGCAAGCACAGAGGCATTCAAACAATCATTCTTCCCACACTCCATACGTAAATGAAATGGGGAAAAAACTATAGTAACTGGTACAATGGGTCATACCCTCTTTCATGCACCTCATGGTGGTTTGCAGAGTATAGAAGTAAATGTAGATTAATATACCAGTGTATAGCCAAAGTGGCTGCTCTCATTAAACGAAAATACAGGACTGAAAAAACTATGTAAATGGGTTAGATTGTTGCTTACCAAACAAAAGAGGTGCTGAGCAGAATTGCAGTCTTGTAGAACAGGTAGTTTGCACGTGGTCATACCGACAAGAATGCTGAGTAGTAGTCGCAGTGTAGATGGTGAAAGGTGTGGTTGCTTTCGAAAGTGTTCCTATGTTAGATGGGGGTAAGTAATGCCAGTGGCAGGGCTTGCATAGTAAATTGTGTAGATATATAGGGCTGGCCTTGAAGTTAAATGTTCCACAGGGTTACGATGTAGGATGCAGGTGATTGAGAGCATGATGGCCACAGTGACAAACCAAGACAATATGTACCTATAATGCAATGAAATGTCACTATGGGAGGTGAAGGAAGAATAGTAAGGCGAATATGCCTCATTTCAGGGCATTACAAGAGAAGCATTGGCCAACTGTGATACAACTGTTCCATGTTCGGGTTGGCGCTGAGTAATGCATAGGCAACCCCACTGTGGCTGATGAGGAATGTTGAGAGACAGAGAGAGAGAGAGAGAGAGAGAGAGAGAGAATGTGTGTGTGTGTGTGTGTGTTTTCAGGGGTGGGGGTATGTGTAGATAGGAAATAGAATACCTATTTATGGACAGAGAATGGAAGAATGAACCAGATTCTACACACGTATCTTCCTTTTCGTTCCCCTAAAATCAACAATGAAGCATATAGACTAATGTAAATCCGTCACCTCACTGCCACTGCAGTGTTTTCCCAAAGAATGTCAACTGCCCTAAGTTAAGGCTCAATAAAATAATGAGTCGGCTGTCTTCGAGGCCAAAATGAACTATTGTCCACCGTGGTAGGCGAAGATCAGAAACAGTGTTGGTTCCCTCCCAAGTGTGACAGCTAGCGTGAACTACTTGAATAACGAAAATGAACTGATGCTTTGCTGTCGCACATTGGCAACTGTGTGCACTGCCCACATAAATCTGAGAGCTTTGAGTGAAGGGACTCAGTTCCAAGATGTTAAGTGCTCTCTAATACATAATTTTAATCCATATAAATTATAAAAATGTATCTATGTTCCACATCTCCTCCTAAACCACTGGACCGATTTCAACCAAATGTGGTACAATATCATTTACAGATTG